>NC_052475.1:26161261-26237380 GCF_009730915.1 Dioscorea cayenensis subsp. rotundata
TAAATTTTTAGAATATTTAAGAAATCAATTTTTTAAGAGATTTGTTCTGATTTTTTTTGGAAAAAGATTTTTTTCACTTTTTTTTATTTACATTTAATAGTAGAGATATGGAACAAAATTATAAAATTTTTTAAGTTTAAAATTATACACATAATTTTAGTAATTTTAGATTATTTTAAAAAAAATAGATTTTTCGAAATCTCTCACCCTAAACATATCCCATCTTTATACAACCTCCACAAAGCGCTTTCCCATTTGCAGCTTCTCCCCACGCTTCTCCTCCTCCTTTGCCTTCGCCCGAGTGCCACCCCCGTCATCGCATGCCCTCTCACCGCATTTGGCGAAAGTTGATCATCTGGCGATCATCTAGTGAGCCCTCGAGCATCATCTGGTGATCTTTTTCGCTCTTCTCCTTCGATCTCTTACGGATCAAAGCTAGGGTTTTCAGAATTTGAGGGTAAAAATCTCTTCCGATCCCCATAATCCATGCTTGATCTTGTAGAGATCTTGGAATCAAATTGTGAATCCAATTTTATTGCATGCTGGCTATGGTTTAGGTTTTCATCAATAGAGATAAACAACAATTAACAAATATAAGTAATAATTAATCTTCTATTGATGATATTTGTCAGTCTAGTTGTGGGTCTTGCGCCAGTGATCTCACTGCCGCTTCTTCCTCTCCGACCAGGGCATCCTCATCCTCTCCAGTGATCTCGGTCCGTGCCCTTCACTTCTTTTGATCTCTAATTTCTGATCTCTTTTATGTTTCTCTGGAATTCTATTATTATTATTATTTGTTTTTGGAAGTGTTGTCTTGTTTGTCTTGATGTTTGCCTTTTTCTTTTTTTTTTAATTTGATTGGGATTTGAGGATGTTTTATTTGGTTTTATTAAGGAGTTGTTTTTTTTTTAATTTGTTCCCGTATTTGGTGGTGCATAAATTGGGGATTTGCCTCCCAGGGGTTGGCACTTTAGATAAATTCACTTTAGATTAATTCAGTTTCAAGTTAAAGAGTGCATGGTGAGTAGTTTGTCTCTTTATTTTAATGGTGTTTTGGTTACTAGAATTGACAAAGAAGAATCTTTGTTTTGTTTTTAGAGTAATTCTTTGATGGCAGGATTTTGAATGGAGACAACAAGAGGGGATTTTCTCAAGGACAAGGTGGTTATGTGTATGTCTCAATGAAAAGTCTGGTTTGTGTCTTTTTGTAGAAATAGGTTGTGTCTATCGCTCAGTTAAAAGAGACTCAACACCAATATTCAATGATTATGGTTCTCTAGTTAATTTGACAAATTATCAAGGAGCTAATTGTCTAATTTAGAACATTAACACTCAAAGTTGTATTGATGCTCATAACTTGGTAATGAATTGGGAGGCAAACCCTTGTTTCATCTTGCTTCTTTGAGAATTTCCATTTTAAATATTCGATGTCAATTTTGCCAAATTGTTCACTTTATGTAAACTTCTTATTAAGTTGCATCTACAACCACATGCTTGAAATTATAAAAGGTGCATGTTCTTGGGTTTTATGTTGATTTTCTCTTTTGTATTGATTGTTGGATGGAAGGATCATTGAGTTCGGTAGAAATTTCAGTTTTTTGCTTTGCATCAACAACTTAAATGTAGAATGTTTCTACTTGAGAGAAGGATTAAGCATTGGAGCGTAGTTACAGTTTTGTTGGTAGCCTTGAGAAATTCACAAATGGAAACCTTTTTGGTGGAAACCAATGCATGATTCGATTACTCGACTTGCATGAATTGATGTTTCTATAATTTTGATGTTATAATTTTGATGTTTTTATTTAGTGAAATTAAAATCCGTGTTTAGTTTTGTTATTTGAATTTGCAATTTTAATAATAATGGCTTTTTTTCTGTGTTTTGTTTTACGTTGAAGATATTAGTGACTATGATTAGAGTTTAACTGATCATATAAATCACTAATCTCAATTACTTTTGTCCTTGTTTTAACTCACACATTGCAGTAGAGTTAGTGGGAAACTGGTGTTTTTGTTATTAAAAAAAAGTTTATATAATTTTTCTATTAAAAGAATATATGCATATATATATATATATATATATATTCATTTAATTTAACATTTAGAAAAGATCTCTGACAATATGAATGCATTAATGCATCTATTGTCTTTGTTAGCATGCCTAGCTAGATTAGCAAGGAATAACATAATTATAAGGACAAATTTTTTTTTTTTAATTATTTTTATAATATAGTCACTTAAAACGCTCATGTTTTTATTATTACATCATTCTTTTTGTCAAAAATGAACTTAACTCTTATTATTTTCTTTTTTTCAATTTTTGTATGAAGAGGAAATTAAATCTCGATCTCACTATTAAATATTTTAACCACTAAAGTATTATATAAATGTATTATATAAATTCAAATATATCCAAATATAAATATGTTCTTATAATTATATTAAATAAAATTTTTTTGTTCCAAATTAAGATTTTTTTGTTTGTCTTTGTAATCTAACAATTAACATATTGAGTCCTACTATTTTTTTGATTTGATGTTATTTTTTTAATAGTTTGTTTTGTAATTTTTGATTTAAAAGTCTAACCATTGTTGAATGTGTGCTTTCTAGGAATTTAAGTAGCTAATTATATTTTGGAATTGGGGCATCCCTTCTCGGCTACTAACTACGTGGTGAAAATCCGTCGTCATTCCTCTACTGCACACTCAATTCACGAGTACACGTGTTCTAGAGGTCGGATCATCTGGGTCTTCTCTCCCATTCTTGATTTTGTTTTTTTATCTATATATATATATATATACATATTTAAATTTGAATTATTTGGTGTTGTTAGTTGGGTGTTGGATTAATGAATTTATTTCATATTGGTTTATTCATCGATTGTTCTATATGTACATTGTGTAAGCTATCAACAATGTTTATCAAGAATTAATGTGTTACGGTTTTATTCACTAATTGTTCTTTTGGTTATTTTGAATATGAATTGTATTGTTTGTTAATGTCTTTGGCAATGTTTAATATAATCTTTCATACTTGGTTATGATAGATTGCAATTGTTATTTTTAGCACATTGTAGTAAAATGTACTTATTATTCTAAATGAATGATTTAATCTGAGGTTTTTTTGTATTATAATTTATAATATAATTTTAAAATAAATAATTGAAATTTTGTTTTATATTAGCAAGGGATTACCAAGGGAATAATCTTTTTTTCAAATTTTATTACCCAAGGATTATTCAGGAAATAATCCCTAAGTATATTTAGCAAGGGATTACCAAGGCCTTGATTCATTCTTGCTACATCAAATTCTAACGAATTACCCAAGACACAATTCCTAGTAAATATTACCCAGGGATTACCCAGGGACTAACATTTCAATTTTTTGAAACTTTAGCAACGGATTGCCTATGAAAAATACCTTGCTAATATTACCCAGGGAATTCTCAGGAAAAGTTTCGAAGCAAATTCCTTGTCTATGATGAATATTTTAACTTAAATTACCCACAGATAGCCCAAAAAATATTTCGAAGCAAATTCCATGTCTTTGACATTGAAATTTAAACCCATTAGCTTCTTTTTCAATGTCATAATCTGATTGAGTCACCCAACTTGACTAATTGAAATTTAAACCCATATATATATATATATATATATATAAATTTCATATCATGCATGGCAATATATTGTAGTGAGTCCTTGAAACTTGAAACTTGAATATTTGTTTTTAGCATAATATATTCGTGTATAAATACACGAATATAATACATCTTAAAAAAACAAAGACAATTACTAACCACTTTCAGCTGGTTAAGACTTCCTTTGATTCTATGTACTGTGTGCTCAACCAAAAAGTACAAATTTAAATTATGATTAATCTAATTTTATATTTAAATTAAACAAAGTGTGTGAATGACTTAAATAAGAGAGTCAATGAAATAATTAGAGAATCTTACAAAAAATCAGCTTTTTAGTGATTTTGTTTGCATTAACCTAATTATTTTTTTATATGATTTTTAATATCAATTTATGTTATAGGACAATGGTGATAGATAAAGCTTGGATGGAAATTTCTGATAGAACATTACCACAATATGAAAAAGGAGTGAATGAGTTTCTTGATTTTGCGTTTAAGCAACTTGATGAAGGAAGAGCTGCTCGTTGTCCATGTAAAAAGTGCAATAACAATTTATTTAGGACACGACAATCAATCTATGAACATCGATGTTAAATGGGATAAGCAAAAAAACTACAAAGCACTTTGGTACAATCATGGAGAGGGTCTACAATATTATTACGAAGATGATAATGATGATGATGATGATGCTAATCAGAGTGATAAAAGTGATAATGAATACGGGATCGCCATATGTTAAGTGATCTTGGATATGCTCATGCAAATCATGTTGAAAAAATTGATGTTCAAATTACAAATGATGCATTTGTGATGGATGATAATAAGCGCTCCAAATAAAAGAAGCTAATGATTCTTTCAAAGGTAACCCCTACAAGTCCAAATAAAAGACTGCTGCTATCTTTTTTTCGATTATTACATGAGTTGGAGCAAGATTTATATCCAGGATGTGAGGAATCTTCTACATTATCATTCATTGTTGAAATCTTGAATTGGAAATGTCTCTACAAGGTTAGTGCCAATCTTTGTTGACAAATTACTTCAAATAATGAAAAAAATGGTTTCCTAAAAGGTAATAAAGTCCTAGCTCATATAATAGTTTGTAAGAAAGTTTCTCGAGATTTGGGGCTTTCATATGAGAGAATAGATGCTTGTGTAAATGATTGCATACTTTATTGGAAGAATTATGAGAATGCACAATCATGCCCAACTTGTGGTGAATCTAGATGGGAGAATGATGGGAAAATGAGGAATATGACTAATGAGCATGATGGTAGGAAAAAAATATTCCACGAGAAAGTCTTGCGATATTTTCCTCTAACTCCACGCTTTGCAAAAGGCTGTACATGTCATACAATATTGCTAAAAGATATGAGGTGGCATAAGGAAAAACCATGTAATAATGAGCTTATGGGACATCCAGTCGATTCTCCAGCTTGGAAAAGTTTTGATGCAACACACCCCATTTTTGCAGCAGATCCACGTAATATTCGACTTGGTTTAGCAAGTGATGGTTTTAACCCATTTGGGAATATGAGCTCTTCTTATAGTGTATGGCCAGTTGTATTAGTCCCTTATAACCTTCCACCATGGCTTTGTATGAAAGATCAACATATCATGATGTCACTTTTGATTCCTGGTCCTAAAGCTCCTGGAAATGATATTGATGTATACTTAGAGCCATTGATCGATGAGCTACAATGCCTTTGGGAGAGTGGTGTAGAGACGTATGATGCACTTTCAAAGAGTAACTTTCAGTTACGGGCAGCTCTCTTGTGGACCATAAATGATTTTCCAGCCTATGCTAATTTATCAGGATGGAGCACCAAAGGCAAGTTAGCATGCCCTGTTTGCAATCTTGAAACATCTTCTCGCAGGCTTAAAAATGGGCATAAAACATGCTATCTTGGTCATCAGTCAGCTTCTTACCGACCAATCATTCTTGGAGGAAAAAAATGCCAAAAGCATTTGATGGTACCAAAAAGAAAATCGAAGTGCACCAAAAACAATTGTGAGGAGATGATATTGTTGAACAATATAGTCAATTTTCCCAGGTGAAGTTTAGTTGTTTTTTAATAATTCATGTTTATATTATCTGTCATATGATTTTTTTTACTTGCTATTTTCATTGAACAGATCACTTTTGGTAAGGCTTCAAAGAAAAGGAAACGTGGAGATGTTCTATTGTTTGGAAATTGGAGAAAAAAGAGTATTTTTTTTCAACTCTCATATTGGAGAACACTTACAGTGAGACATAATCTGGATGTCATGCATATCGAGAAAAATGTTTGTGATAATATTATTGGGACTTTACTAAACATCGAGAGCAAGACTAAAGATACAATAAATTCTCGTTTTGATTTAGAAGATATGGGTATACGTCCTGAGCTTCATGCAACTACCACTAGTGATGGAAGGTATATGTTTCATCCTGCGTGTTATACCTTGTCTAAAGATGAAAAACGATCATTTTGTCAGTTCTTAAATGATCTAAAAGTTCCAGATGGTTATTCTTCAAATATTTCTCGATGTGTGATTCTTACTGAATGCAAGGTTGTTGGAATGAAATGTCATGATTGCCATGTGTTTTTGCATCGATATCTCCCTTTGGCTATTCGTGGTTTGTTGGATAAAGAGGTGTGCGAAGCATTAATTGAATTGTGCACTTATTTAAGAGAGTTATGTGCTAAAGTTTTGTATTTTGATGACCTGGAGAGACTTGAAAAATCAATTTCGTTCACACTTTGCAAGTTAGAAAAGATATTTCCACCATCATTTTTTGACATTATGGTACATTTAACCATTCATCTTGTGAGCGAAGCTAAAGTTCTTTGAGGCGATCAGGGTTCAGTTTGGATGTATCCTATAGAGCGATATTTGCGTAGGCTTAAATCTTACGTGAGAAACAAGGCACGTCCAGAAGGATCAATCGCCGAGGCATATATTGTGCAAGAATGCATGCATTTTTGTTCAAGGTATTTGCATCGAACTGAAACTAGAATAAATCGTGTTGGAAGAAATGATGAGGGGAGGGGTGTTCATTCACACTCTGTATTGCATGTTTTTTCGCAAGCTGGTAGACCTTTGCTTGGAAAAAAATATGATCAGCTAAGCTTAACTGAATGGGATCAAGCTACAATATATGTGCTAGAAAATTGTGAAGAAATTAGAGAGTTTGTGGAGTAAGTCCCATAAATTTGTGAATTATTCATTTAATGTGTTTGATTTATGTTTGATACATTTTATTTGCAATTAATAAAATTTTTTTAATTTTTGATGTGAAGCATGCATAAAGAAAAACTTGGAAGAGAAGATCCTAGAAATGTAGAAATTAAGAAGACACCAAAAAGAATTTCATCATTGGTTCAAGAAATATGTAAGTATTATTAATATTTTTGAATGTATAACTTTTATATAATATTTTTTTGTTCAAACGGTTATTACTTGTAACAGGTCACCAAGTTGCACGATGAAGGAAGTGAAATGGTTAGTGACCAATTATTGCATTTAGCTTATGGACGAGATAAGCGAGTTTTTTTCGATATAAAAAGTTTTTCTTATCAATGGGTGGAGGTTTAACACAAAGGGACAGAGACTTGCATCCGAAATCACAAAAAATAGTGGAATTCTTGTAAAAGGTGATATGAATACAGGCAATTTAGATTATTTTGGGGTATTAACAGATATCATACAATTAAATTATCAGGGAGGGAATAGTATCATATTATTTAAGGCTCACTGGTGGGATGTGTATCATAAAGGAGGATTCAAGGCTGATAAGTTTGGGTTTCCTATGGTCAATGTCACACGTAAGTTGAAAACTAATGAACCTTATGTTTTGGCTTCTCAAGCTGAACAAGTTTATTATGTAAGAGATATTAAGGAGCCTAATTGGCAAGTTGTTGTCAAGACAAAACCTCGTGATTTGTATGATCTTCCTGATGATAACATAGGAGATGAGGCATGCCAAGAAAATGAAAATTTTGGCTTTACACTTCATGAAGCTACTTCAGACAGTGACAATGATGTCATATCTTTGGATAGATTTGATTTACAAGCTGCAACTGTTGAAGGAAATCCATTAAACAATAGCTTTATGGGAGCTGAAGAAGAAGAAGATGGATATGAGACAAATGAAGATAATTTTACCATTGATGATGAGACAAATATAGCATGTGATAACCTGGAAAGTGACGATGATGATGATTGAGCATTAGTGGAAAATTTGTTTTTATTTTTTGAGTATGTAAACACTTTTCTTCGTACTTTGGAACAAGCATATTATTTTTACAAATTGATACAAATATAATCTTAAATAACTCTTAATTTTGGATATTTAAGAACATTTATTGTTTTTGTCCTTTAAAAAAATTTGCAAATTGACATGTATATTTTTCTAAATAATATTATTTAGCCATTTTTGTTACAAATTAGTATTTATACTTTTAAAAAAAATTTAATTTTAGAAAAAAATTATTTATAAATTTTATTCTTTTTGCTACGGACATTATATATTGAGCACGAGAACGTGGGCGGCAGAATCAATATTATCATTATAATTTAAATCAATCTCATTATGATTAAATATCCAATAATAAAAAAAATCTGTGATGTTAAATTCTATTAGGTTTTTCTATCTAGAATAAAAATCAAATCATAATTCTTTATAAACTTTAAAAAAATTAAAAAAATTCTGAACAGTTTATTGATATTTTTTTGTATTTTCGATTAATGATGATTTTTTTAAAATAAAATTATAGTTATTTTAAAAAATAAAAAAACAAATAATTACATCCAAATAAAATCTGAACTGTTTAACATATTTAGTGTGAATAAAATTAAAAATTTGAATTCTTTCCAAAATTTAAAAAACCTAATAATTATTAATTAAACCGAATTTTATTATAACAAATCAAATAATTAGATTTTTAGGAAGAACAAAAATATCTTGTTATGATTAATTATCCATTAATAAAAAATCTATCAAATATCTTTAGTGATTCTTAAATTCTGTTAGATTTTTTAGCTACAATAAAAATCAAAATCTCTGAATAGTTTATTGATTTTGTGATGAATGATGATTTTTTTAATAAAAATTATAGTTATTTTTAAAAAAATATAAAAAAACACAAATAATTACATCCAAATAAAATTTCAACCGTCTATTGTGGATAAAATTAAAATTTTGAATTCTTTCCAAAAATATAAAAACCAAATAATTATTAATTGAACCAAATTTTATTATAACAAATCAAATAATTAGATTTTTAGCATGAATAAAAATAGAATTATATTTCTTCCCAAGAAAAATCCAATAATTCCCCATTTTGAGGCTAAGAACTGGGTCAAGAAAGGGACCGGGTTTGGATGCTGGCTTTTGGCAAGGGGTTCAAGTTTTGTAGTTTGGTCTAGAAATCACTTCAAGATTCTCAGCTAACCAAATATCTGATACATATTACAATTTAAAAATAACCACATTTATTCAACAAAGCTACAAAATTTTCACACTTCATTTCATGAACTAACTAAATTTGGTGTTCTAGGAACTCTAAAGGCAATGATTTAACCAGCTTTATTGAGTGTTATCCGGAGTCCTATACATCATCAGCTCCTAATTTTTTTTAAAACAAGATTTTTCTATAATGTTTTATAAAATAAAATTTTCATATTAATTTTTTAAAAAAAATATATATTAATTTGTAATATATGAAAATACATCCAATTTTAGGATTTAACATGTAACACCCACACTTCATTTATATTCATTGGCTATCCAAAAATTTAATACTATCATCATCAAAATTATATAACTTTTATTTTTATATTTTTAATAAATTAATTTAATCAATTAATTGTTCAAATCTGGATAAATCTTCCATGCCAACTAAACCTCTCACCTCCCATACAAGACGGGAGGAACATGGGGGAGGAGGAGGGGAAGGTGTTGGATAGGGGTGGACAACGTAGGGGGCAAGGGATGGGGGACACAAGCGAGGATGATTCAATTGTGACATATACTAATTGTCACAATGACTAGTGTAATAGTGATGAAAACATAAATTATAACAGAGACATAAAAAAGTTGTTAATAAAAGTCTTGACTATATTATGCTGACAACAATATTTTTTGCTCATAATTGCATGTCATTCCCATCAAGAAAATGTTTAACATTCTCATTTGAATTTAGCGAGAAACAAGGGATACAAAAGAAATTTTGACACTATTAATAGTTAATAGTGATGATTTAATTGTAACACATACTAAATTGTCACAATTATTGGTGTCATAGTGACCAAAACTTAAGTTATCACAATTAATTTCAACAAAATATTGACTCGTGTGGTAACGGCGATATATTTGGTCACAATTACACATCAAGCTCATCAAAAAATTTTAGTAACAAACGAGTGGGGAGAAAAAGAATTTTTGACACAATTAATACTTAATAGTGATGATTTAATAGTGACACTTACTAAAAATGTCACAATAATTAGTGTAATAGTGATGAAAATATAAGTTATCGCAATTAATTTAAATAATAGTGTTATTTAACTTTGTTAAACACAAAAAACCTAATATTTGTGACAAAATAATATAGAGACACAAAAAAATTACCACTAAATTGTTGACTTTTGTAGTGACAACAATATGTTTGGCCACAATTACAAATCATTCTCATCTAAAAATTTTCAATATCAAATCTCATATGCATTTAGTGACAACCAGTGGGCACAAAAGAATTCTTGACACTATTAATATGTTAACTGTGACGACTTAATTGTGACACGTACTAAATTATCACAATTATTAGTGTAATAGTTACAAAAAATAAGTCAACACAACTAATAAAAATAATAGTGTCACTTAACTTTTTTTTAATACAAAAAACCTAATATTTGTGGCAAAATAATAGGGAGACAAAAAAATTGTCACTAAAAACTTGACTTTTGTAGTGATGACAATATATTTGGTCACAATTACAAGTCATTGTCATTTAAAAATTTTCAATATCAAATCTTATATACATTTAGTGACAAACAATGGACACAAAAGAATTTTTGACACTATTAATACATTGATTGTGACGACTTAATTGTGGCACATACTAAATTGCCACAATTATTAGTGTAATAGTAACAAAAACATAAGTTATCACAATTAATATAAATAATAGTGTCACTTAACTTTTTTTAACACAAAAAACATGTTATTTGTGTCAAAATAACATAGAGACACAAAAAAGTTGTCACTAAAAGTCTCAACTCTTGTAGTGTTTAGTTCTCCTTTTCCCATGCCTTCTTAATCAAGTCCATTTAACACACATACATTCATCTTCTTCTTATTATTTTTCCTTTTTATAGAGATAGAGAAAGAGAGAGAGAAATGGGAATGCAGATGATGATGTTTGTGACATTAGTTGTTTTTGTTGTTGTTTGCATGGGAGTATCATGTAGTAGCAAGATGATGGTTAAGATTGGTGAGCTTGAAGCAATGGAGATGGATTCAGAGATTAACAAAAGGATGTTATATGGGATTGAGGAGAAGAGGTATATTAGTTATGGAGCTCTTAAGAATGAAGCAGTGCCATGCTCAACACCAGGAGCTCCATATTACAACTGCCATGGTGGTGGATCTAATCCTGCAAACACTTACTCTAGAGGCTGTGAGATTATCACTAGATGTGCAAGGGATGCTTCTCCTTAATTACAAAAACATGATGAAGATGAAGATCATCAGAAGAAGAAGTAGGAATAAATAAAGGTGGACCATGCATCTATATATTAATTTCATGTGCCCTTTCTTTTGATTATTTATTCAATATTAATATTTGGCTCTCTCTCTCTCTCTCTCTCTCTCTCTCTCTCTCTCTCTCTCTCTCTCTCTCTCTCTCTATATATATATATATATATATATGGACATATGAACATTTTGGCTTTTTATTTTTATATTTATTTTGTAATATTAACAACTCATTTTAAATTTCACTCAATTAATTAAAAGAACGTTTTTTCCTTGTTTAAAATAAAATACTCTTTGAATTTTATTTAGTTATTTTTGAATTTTGGAACAATAAATTGTATATAATTGCAAATGATGTGAATATTATCAACCAATGCTTTTGCCCATGCATTTTTATTCATTGCAATGTAGGTTATCATGCAACATTTGCAAGAAATGCTGTTTATCATGAAATTTGAATGAAAGGTTTAGGTAACATAAAATTTTTCAAATCCTTTCAAAAAAGAGAGACAAAGCTGAATTTTACCAATTTTTTTTTTTTGTTTTGATTTAATAAATATTTGCTTTTTCTCTTCCATATATATTAAAAATAATGAAGAATCCTTTTGGCTTTGTATTGATTAGATCTATAAAATGTACATATGCATAAAGAAAAAATTGTGAAAATTAGTCAGAAAGATTTGCTTGACTTAAAAGAACGAGAATTAAATTCAAAATTTAAGAAAAAAAAAAAGGAACAGATAATGCGATTACTTTTCTCAGTATTTTTTGATTGATAAAAATAAAGGGAAAAAGAAAGTGGAAAAATTAAGATTAATAATAGTTTCATTGACTAAATATTTTACATATGATTTAAATAAATTATTTTTAACCATATTGAATAATTGTCATATGTAATTAATTATTAACCTTGTTGATATATATATATATATATATGTATGACAAAAACATGGCATGAATAAATGGACCACAAGCCGCCCACATTGTTTGAAATAGAGTGATAGAATGGTATATGGTCTTTGGTTTAAGTGTTACACTTTGAAGCGACTTCTGTGAATATTTCCAGCTGATTAGTCAATTACTTACAGAGAAACGGTACTCACTCACGACTCTTGTTTCTGTATGCATATCAATTCTGTAGAATTTGATGGATTATGTTGTTAGCTCTATGGACCCGAGACGCTGACAAACGGCCGTACACCTACAAAGCCGAAACCAAGTAGGCATACAAAGTCTCAAAACCTGATCTAAAACAGAACAAAGATTCAAATTCAGTGGATTGCAAAAAACCAATACAAATTTATTCAAATAAAATAGGCCCACAATGAACGGTACTTATTACATGCTAATATTTGACTATTGCCTAACGATCCCCACTAAGCTACCGCCACTCAACTCTACTCTTGATTAAAAAGATATTAAACAACAAATTATGAGATTGACAGCTCAGTAAGCACCCACTAAAAAATTATCCGGATCATAAAAGTTTCAAAATTTCAAAACTCAAACAAGTATAATAAAATATAAGTTTAACAGAATAAAATTCAGAAATTAAATTTTTCAATAAAACATAACTGATCAAAAAGTCAAGTATATATGTCCCACAAGTAATTGTTGCCAAAACAAAATGTCAAAAGTCATATGTTTATCCTCGGTAACCCGAGCCAGAATATCAGAGCTCATAAGTTTAATTTCGGTGACCCAAGTTAGAATTATCAGAATCCGTTATTTTTTACCGACGGAAATGTAGGAAACTATAGTTTCTATTTCACAGATACATGTCGACACGGTCAATGTTTAATCCCCATGACAGGGTTATTGCAAAGTTAGTTGTGGACTACAAGTTGCTATGTCAAAATACGTAATATCCAAATATTTATCAGAACAAAATACATAAATTTGATAATCCCGTTTTCAGATTAAAATAATTCCAATGCATTTTCAAAACTAAATACTTACATACGAATTTCAAATAATAAATAAATAAATAATTCAATATATAATTCGAAATAATAAGCATTTTTCTCAAAAAATTTCAAAAATTCAAAAAGACTAGAATTTTCAAGTATATACATATAATAGGATTTATATGTGGGAGATTTACCTGATTAACGGTTAGATTTTGAATTCTTTCACCAATCGAGTTTTCTTAGGAAGTCCTATATTTGGAAATAATCTATCAGAATTACAATTAAATCAATTTCTAAAATTCACACAAATGCAAAATCATAATAAAGACACTAACAAAACTACCAAGGTTGAGACTAATAACCAATTCCCCTACGAACCTTAAGATTGAAATCAGCATAGCTTTGCAAATTCTAACCCAAATCAGAAATTTCAATATTCTAACAAAACTAGACATCTGCATCTATAACATGTCCAAATCCCACAATGATTTGAGATCTACAAAATTTAAGCAATCACTTTTAAAAATCATAATTATGCAAACCAACAATTTCAGACATGTCTCTTCCAAAAACGATATCTCACAACATATAACTTCAAATAAGTTTAAAATGGTCATATAATTAACTCAAAATGGAACAACTTTCTTATTAAACATGAGTCCCGATTCAACCTCTAAGATCATCAAATTCTCAAATCAATCTTCATGCTTTCTGCAGAAATGCCATTGATCACACTTATAGAAATCCGATCATATCTCACAATTTACAGGGGTAAAAATTCTAAAATTTGGTATAAGCAAAGATAACATCTTATTCTAAAACTTTCTTATATAAATGTAAATCTTAATCAGAATCTACAATCATGAAATATATTAATAAATTCTCAAAGGCTGCACAGAATAGATGTCCGTGTCACCTGAGTTTAAAGCATATAATTTACAGGATACTACTCCAAAAATTTTGAAATTGGGAAGGTACTTAGCTAACGTCAAACTCTACAAGTTTCTTATTTTATTCTCCTCCAAATTATCCCTTTAAGACTCCTAAAATCGAAGATGAGTTTATGCTATTATCAAAAACGAAATCTAAAACGTATCAAATTAATCTCAAACTTCTCAAACAAGAAGCTAACCTTACTTATCCATCACTAATATCCGATATTAACATATCAAGATCTAGAAGAAAACAATAATAATTCTACAATATTTTTCAAAGATCTGAGGAAGAGAGTTCTTACAATATTTTTCAATAATAATTCTACAATGCACCACCCGCAAATAGGGAGAGAAGGATGAGACTAGGTATTTCTCTTATCCTAACGGCGATCTAAATCGGAAAGAGTCGAAAAGGTGTCTAAGGTTTTGAAACTGAAAACACAATCAACGGCTAGGATTAAAAAAATAATATCAATGGCTAGGATTAAAATTAAAATCAATGACTAGGATTTAATTAAGCGGTGGGGCTCACAATGTTTAAGTTCCAACACTTATTCAATCATCTCTACTGTTGTTGGCCATTGTGATGTGTGTATGTTTAACAAGCGTTAACTCTTGTATGGTATCCTTCAATGAGGTGTTTGGAAGCAATTTGAATTTTTTTTTTTAAGAGTTTATTTAGTGATGGTTCCGGTGGGGGTGTGATGTGTTAAGTTCACTCAAAAACTCACTGAAGGATTAAACACTCACACACAATCAAAGCAAGATAAAGGAGACAAGCAAATTGGTAACCCTGGGTTCAGACAACCTTGCTTTACATCCGGGGGCCCAGGCCCGGAGAAACAATAAACTAAAAGAGGTATAGGAACAAGGAGTACAACACTCACTCACTCTCTCAATACAAAGAATATCCTCTCAAGATTGCTCGACGGCCACACACTCAACTCTCACCGAAGAGTCTCTCACTTGTTGGCGCCATCCTAAATCTTCGAGCAGGATGTCTTATATAGACCCACCGACGTCTACAAAGTTACCTCTTTTAGAATTCTCTGCTTCTTCCTAACTTGGACACCTTCCAAAGTTAGATGTTGCAACACCCAGTTGCAACATGGCCCACCTCATCGAATATGATCGAGTTCTAGCCGGATGCACTCGAATCTGCGACCTTCAACCTCCCGGTTCCTTCGATCCGCCTCGTAGCGCTTGACTCGACCCGAGCTCCTCTCGCTCGCAGTGCCTCCTTCCTCTAGTCACTTGGAAGGTCTCCCTCTCCGGGGACGTGCCCTCAAGGCACACGTGACCATCTCACCAAAGATAGCCACCCGAAGATCTCCCGATCTTCCTTTCCAAACTTAGCCCAAGTTTGGTCTTCCAAACGATCTTCGTTTGACTCATGGAAATATTGTTACTAAACTTGATCTTGTCTTCATCCAAGTTTAGCCTTCAATATCTTTAAGCATGATATTTAATCATCCATGCTTGGATCTTCAAATCTCTAATCATATCTTATGCAATCTTCAATCAATCTTCTCATATGACTAGTCTCCATGAATAGTTCCGCCCATATATAGCTCTTGAATCTTCCTTCAATATAGTAATGCTAAATATGGTCTTGATGATCTCTTTGGTATGTCTTTACCTTATTTAGTTTGTGTCTTCAAATAGGTTCACACCAAACTAAATCTGTGTCTTCAAATAGCTTCAAATAATCTTCATGATCTTGAACTCTTGCCAATAATAGAATATTCCTCTCTCTTCAAATAGATCTTTCTAAAAAAGAGGAGCTCTATCAAAGATATGAATTATCATCCCGGATCTTATCAAGGATAGATAATCATATCTAAAATAAAACTTGCCTTTCTAGAAAAGATCCTATAGTCTTGATGCATTTTCCAAAAATAGTTTATCATGATTGTATTGAGAGAAATATCTATTAAATCTATATCTTAATCAAATCTCCACCTTGATCTCCATTAAATCTCTACCTTGATCTTCATGATAACATCATTTGCCACATCATCATCCTAGTCATCTTTTCATTTTATGAGTCACCACATGCCACATCATCATCTTTTTTTTCATGTCACCATATAATGTCAATCCACGTCATCAGACTTAACATTTAGTTATCTCTAAATTAAATTACAATATAAGTGAAATTATAGTAGATGTGAAAATATAAAATATTGTATTTCCAATTACTTTACTTTTATTTTATTTAATGTATTTACATTTTTCATTGTTTAATTTTTCCCACCAACTTAATTTTTCATAAGATTATTAATAAGGACTTTTACAAGTCTTATTCTTATTCAGTTATTTGATCAATCTAGACATTTAAACCAGAGATATCATCATCTAAACACAGTTCAAACCATACAGACATTATCTCTATTTGATCAGTTTAAACATGGAAGAGTTATCTTGTAAAGATTTGTAAATTGATAAGTTTAAACCACAAACACATTATAAATTTAAACCAAACACAAATTATCATCTAAAATCAAAGGCACAAAATAAACAATAATATGCTCATCTCAAGGGTTCTCTTCAAATCAAAACCAAAAGCTAATGAACCAAATCAAGTTGAACCTGAAGATGAGATGGTTCAAGTTGAACCTTGTTCTTGGGTGAAGTTGAAGATGTGTTGGTTCATACAAATCAAACAAAATAAAATGACTCACATGCACATCGTTTTAATCCAAAAGAGTTAATGAAACAAGCGATCTAGAAAGTAATGATAATTGATCTTAATAAGAGAGGAGACAATAAAATTGAGAGCATTAGTTGCACCAGCAACAAACATCCAACTACTAGGATACATTATTAAACATTCCTCACAAACCATTGCCTTTCTCTTTTCTATTTGTTCTAACATTCGAAATAAAACTCATCAGTAAGGATTCAAAAGCAATGAAAAACACAAACATGGATACTGATTGATAGATAGCTTTGGGTGAAAAAACACAGGCGGGTAGCAAAACAATGGACTTGGTTCTTCTTTCTTCTTTGTTCTTCTTCTTGTTGGAAGGTAACATTCTAGTACCTGTAGTGAGGAGGTTTGTAGGGGCCTTCAACGGGCACGCTGATGTATTCAGCCTGGGATGGAGTGAGCTTGGTGAGCTTCGCGCCAAGCTTGCTTAGGTGGAGGGCTGCCACCTTTTCATCAAGATGCTTGGGCAACACATACACCTTCTTCTCGTATTTCCCTGATGCCCTCTCCTTCCACAACTCCAGCTGAGCAATCACCTGCACCACATTCATTCATTCATGAGTATTAATTTGGTATTAAGATTACATGGACTGGGTGTTCTTAAATGGTAATGGTTAATATTATACCTGGTTGGTAAAGGAGCAGGACATGACAAAGCTAGGATGGCCTGTGGCACAGCCAAGGTTCATCAAACGGCCCTCAGCAAGGACAATGACACCAGAATTGGTCTCAGGGAAAACCCAACGGTCAGTCTGAGGCTTAATGGTGATCCTCTTCACGCCAGGATAGTTCTCCAGCCCGAGCATGTCAATCTCATTGTCAAAGTGACCAATGTTGCAGACAATGGCATTGTTCTTCATCTTCTTCATGTGGTCAACCATGATAATATCCTTGTTACCTGTGGTGGTCACAACAATATCAACCTCAGAGATGACATCGTCCAAGGTGAGTACAGGGATGCCTTCCATCAAGGCCTGGAGGGCGCAGATGGGATCAATCTCTGTGACGATTACACGGGCACCTGCCTGCTTGAGAGCAGCAGCACAGCCCTTGCCAACATCACCATAACCACAAACAACAGCAACCTTGCCGGCGATCATCACATCGGTGGCCCTCATCAGACCATCAGGAAGGGAGTGGCGGCATCCATAGAGATTATCAAACTGAAACAATTGAGCACAAAAGTTCACTCATCAGAAAGCAGTAAAGAAAGATGAAAGATCAGAAACCTCAGAATCTAGCTCTATTGGCAAACTAAATAATTTAGCCTATATTTCAATAATAGCTCTTCAATTGGGAATCTTTTATATAACAAAATATATTTTTATCTAAATGCTTGAATTTTACAATGATCCATTTGCTTCACTTCAGTTAAAATGAACACTGTGCTTGAAGGCTTGGGTATAACATTAGATCCATTTCAGCAAAAGTGCTTTCTTTTATCACTCCAAACTTATAGATCTAACACCATCAAAGACAAACAGTGATCTTTATTTACAAAGCATGAAAAAGATACCATTTTGATTAACTAATTGTAAAAAGTAATTGCTGAAAGGATAATGTATATTATACAATTGAAAAAGTAACGGGAAACGGGCACATCTAACGTTTAACAAACAGAATCATCAGCACTATTCAATAAATCAGTTTTAAAAAAAATCAGCAATTAAGCATAGTTAAAAAGTAAGAGAAAAGAGCAACAGATCTCTGGATCTCTCCAGAATAAGAGTTCGAAGAGGATCCCAAATTCTTAGGCATTAAGAAAGTACAGATCAACACTATTTGAGTGAAATTTAGCGAAGAAAATCACCAGATCTGGAACGAAAAATGGAAAAGAGATGGATCTAACCTTGCTCTTGGTGACGGAGTCGTTGACGTTGATCGCTGGGAAGAGGAGGGTTCCGCTGGCCTGCATCTGGTACAACCTCTTCACACCAGTGGTGGTCTCCTCCGAGACACCGACCAAACGATCCCTCATCTTCCTGTACCTCTTGGGATCCACCTTCAGCCCGTCCCTGATCAGCCCGAGCACAATCTGGAACTCGGCGTTGTCGGTGGAGCTGGGATCCGGCACCTTGCCAGTCTTCTCATACTCCTCCTCAGCCTTAACACCCTCGTGGATGAGTAAAGTGGCATCACCACCATCATCAACGATGAGATCCGGGCCGCCATCCGGGCCCCAGTCGAGGCACCTTTCCGTGCACCACCAGTACTCCTGGAGGGTCTCGCCCTTCCAGGCGAACACGGCAGCGGAATCACGGGCGATGGCGGCGGCAGCATGGTCCTGGGTAGAGAAAATGTTACAGGAGCACCAGCGCACCTCGGCGCCGAGGGCGGTGAGGGTCTCAATGAGGACAGCGGTCTGGATGGTCATATGGAGGGATCCAGAGATCCGGGCGCCGGCGAAGGGTTTGGAGGAGCCAAACTCCGCGCGGCAAGACATGAGCCCGGGCATCTCGACCTCAGCGAGCTCGATCTCGAGGCGACCGAAGTCAGCCTGAGAGAGATCCTTGACCTTGTACTCACGGCCAGAGGAGCTCTTCTCGACGGTGAGCGCCATTGGAGCTCGGCTCGAGATCGGATCGAAGAGGGGATAAGAAAAAGGGGAGAAGAGAGGAAGAAGGGGGTAAGAGCGAGGATCTAAGTTCGGGCTTCGAGGGTATATATAGAAACATTGACGGTCAGGATGGAGTGCTTTGCATCAAGATCTGCGGAATTTTGAGCACAGAGAGGCGTGAGTTAGGGCAAGTGATCACGTGATATGATGGAGAGGTTTGTTTGTAAATACACCCCTTGTAAAATTTACAAATTATTTGTGTAGACAACTTTGCGGAAGAAACCCCGTAAAGTGGTGGAATTATGTTTTTATATATAGGATATAATAGTTTTGAATTGATTTATTTTCGGTTTTTGGTTTTTATTATAAGTGAAATATTAAAAAATAAATAAACAAAAAGAAGGACTTAGGTAGTATTAAAACGAGTTCCGGGTGATCTTTTGTGGGAGAAGTTGTATCCCTCTTATTTATAATTATATGGTAAAATGATTTATAGTTTAGCGTAATTTCTACAAATTTTCTAGCTATGACAGACTTCAATTGTTTTATATGTATTTGACCGAGTTAATAATGTCTTTGAGAGTCAATAAGGCATAATAACTAATGTACCTTTGTATATATTCTTCAAAGTTTATTGTCTTTCGTCAAAAATAATAAAATATAAAATAAAATGATGTAGGTTTTGCAAAAATATAAGGATTTAGAAGTGGTATTATCTTTGATGTATTTAGATTCAAAGTTCTTTGATTATATAAGAGATGGTTTGAGATAATAGTTGGATGAGAGCATCTTTTGTTATTATATACTATATAATATTTATTTAAATAAAATCATAAGATGATTCATAAAGAGGCAAAGAGATTTTAAAAATCTTAATTAAATGAATCACTGAATATCAATCAATATTTCATAGTTTCTCAATAATGATAAGGAAAAATAATAAATCGCAACAAACCATTTAGAGATTAAATATGAAAATTATATCTTCTAGGAGGTTAGAAATGAACTAATATTATTATCCACAAAAATGAATTCAATCTAGATTAAAGTGTATGATTTTTGAATAAGCATGTTTAGCTCTTAATCCTAAATAAAAAGGACTTACTCCCCCTAGTGCTTGTATACAGAGTCCAAACTTGTCAAAGTTTATATTATTGTCTACATTTACAAGTCAAGTGAATTGACTTGTGAATTAATTATTATTATAAAGATATGATGATAATCAACCAGCCACCATAGCTTCTATTAGTTTTGGAAGCTTTTATTATATTCAGATTTGCCAATAAACCCAAATTTATTAGCATTGTCTAAAAAGTGTTTATTTCATGTTAAGAAGATTGACTCTCAATTTACACATTATAAGAATACAAGTGTATTAAAGAATTAATTCTGAAAATATGAAATTTGTCAAAAAATTATTGTTTTTAAAAAAATAATATAAATAGTAGTGATGAAAAAAATAAAATTTTTAATCTCATTTTTTAAGCTAATTTTAACAATATATATATATATATATATATAATTCAGGTTTTGAACATGTCAAATTGTTAAAATTGTTGGCCAAAAGGACATCCTTGTCCATTCCTGAGAAAATAATTAATTGATTCAATTATTATTTAATAAAAATGTAACGCCATATGTTCCCCACTCCTTTTTTTCTTTTTTTCTTTTTAATAATTGATCTCATGTTATTAAATTAAAAACTTCCCAGCAAGCACATCTGAGTTGCCCCAAATCTGAATTCTTATGCATAAATAAGCTTGTATTATTTATATTATTGTATAAATATAAAAATTGTTTAAATAAAAAAAAGAGAATTATATGAAAAATAAATAAGTAAATTAAATCCCGTTCACTTAATTATCACAGAATGATAAGAAATTATTCATATATTCAAAACTCAAAATACTAAAGATGGTGTGATTTGACTTTGATGACAATAAGGACATATTAAGCTAACTACACTATTCCAAGCAGCAACCTCATGATAAAATCAAATATTTAATTAAATTAAAAATTCAAGCTTCAAAAATATATATCTGATTCTAACCGAACCAGATACGTTTGAGTTCCATTAACATAAATATGGAATGAGAACATGACATCCATGATGCCATGATGTGTTAACAACTTTAAATTAAAAGTTAGGTCACATGTACTTCTTTTCTCTCTCTCTCTATATATATGGGTAACAATTAATATCCCATAGTAAGAAGTCACGGTAATTTAAAAATATCATAACAAATACATTTAAAATTATGAAAATTAGCATTTTAAGAGGTTATAAAAATTTGAATTAAAAAAATCTTTACAAATGTCATTGAATTAAAACCGCATCAGCACCTCTGAAAGATGACAGTGATATTTTATTTCTCTCTCGCTCTAATAGTTGGAAACTTGGAATGCTTGTGGTTTGTTTTATATCTATTAAATAGTAGTAGTAATAATAATAATATAAAATATAAAACTACAGCAACTAAAGTATTTTATAATTTATAGTTGGACCATTGAAATGAGAAGAAGACAAAGAGAAGGGTAAAGAATGGGCATATGAAGTTGGTGAAGCTGGTGAGATGGTGGAGTTTGTTGGCATGCATGAGCCCACCTCAATCCCAAAGTGATGGATAACAAAAACCATGATGTGGATTTAGTCAAGAGCCTTGAATATTCAATTTAATTTTCCACTCAAATAAAAGAGACGGTATCACACACCACTAATTTCTCTTTTGAAATGCTCATTTCATTTGGATGTTCAGAATGTATCATTTTCAAGGTTGGTGTAGTCATGATCTCTTTGTAAACTATACACTTGAGTTTACAAATTAAAATTAAAAAATTAAAAATTAAAAACTGAGGTGATCGATATACCTACTCACCTACTACGTACTTCTATTCAATCTCAACAAAATTGAATAATTATATATATATATTGAATTTTTCGGTTCAAATTCTTCGTTTTCGATTGAAGGTTTATAGATTGAATGATTAATCTTGGTTTATATGCATATCATGAATACATGATTTATCTATATTTCATCAATATATATATTGAGATTTGTTTTGTTTTATTTTTATTATAAAATTAAAATTTTCCAATTCTAAGAAAAGACTTAGCACATGGCAATAAAGTACAAGTCACACATAAATATTATTATCTCAAAAGTAGCTTGAAGTCCACTTCCATAACATATACCCCTTTATAAAATCACACACATATATATATACATGAACATAAAACAAATTATGTTATTAAGTAAAAAAATGTTTTTAAAGGGAGACAATCTATAAATATCAAGTTGGTGTGCAAGCGGCTTCTCTGTCTCTATGTTTTTGGTGCACCAACATTTAGACAATGACCACTCCTTAAACCGGGCCACGTCATTGCTATTAGTGCACCATAGATTTCTCAAACTAGTAATAACTTTTTATTTATTCATTTTTTTCCTCAAAACTAGGAGTTAGAAGATATCACAACTTATATATAATTAATATTAAATTTATTAATAAGTAAATAAGTAGAAAGAAGTTAAACTAAGTGACAAATGATGATATAGTCTTCTAGAGAAGCTCATTTAATCCAATGTTACAATTAGAACACATGGGCGTCTATATTCATTTATTTTCAACAACAATTCACAACATAAAAATTATAGCATCTATCCAAAACTCTAGTATTACTAAACTTGGAGTGTGTTGTGTAGGAGGGTGGAGAAAGCCGGATTATTTATTTATTTATTTATTTATTTTCAATAAAGGATTTATTTGACTTTTTAAAAGGCTAGTTGATGGTTGAAACTTCAAAATGAGAAAAAAGAAAAAAAAAAGGAATAAAATATAAAATTAAAACAATGTCATTCATTGGAATTGGAATTTTGAATGGCTAGGTCGGATGATGCATGAAAATGTTCACCAACAACTCCCATGACAGACAAACAAACAAGATATGTGGAAAGATGGTAAAAGTCCAGAATAACCTCTTGAGTTCTGCATTTCTGCAAGTATGCCATGCATTAGACTAAGCTCTCACCGGAAAGGGTGATGAATGGTAATTTTTTTTAAAAAAAAAATGTGAATAAACCATTGTAAATATTTTGCTTATGTCTTATATATTGATAGAGAGTCAAACTTTCGATTTTCAATACAGAAGTCAAAATATTTTATTGTATTTGTTTGATTGAGGGAGAAAAATAAAAATAAAAACATGAGTCTTAATTAAGGAAATTTTTATTAAACTTTTTGATATTTTTTGTTTTAAATTTAAAATTATATTTTATTGATGTTAATATTTTAAAAATTAGTTAATTAATGTGTTTATTTAATTAATTAAATCTCATACATATATTATGATAGGACAAATATGGATTTTTTTAGAGAATTGGGTAACACATCAACCAAATGTGTATATATATATATAGTTTGTATTTAAATTAATTTGTCTATGATTGAAAATTGTTTTTAAATGCCTGCACTTCTTTGCTAGTGATTCTGAATTCACTTTTAAATGTTCTTCCAATTTTTTTCAAGTAAATAATTTCCAATTCGAGTTTTTTTTTTTTTTTTGGAAATTGACAAGTTACAAAGTAAAGCATAAATGGATATAGAAATGCACCAATTATGGTGGTTTGACTGATCCTCCGCCATACAACTCTAAAGAGAAAAATGAGAGATATTTTACACACAGAATTTTCATAGGAAACTCAGAAAATGAATTGTAATATGAAAGATTCGAACTCGGATCTCTCAATCACAAATATTGATAGTTATTGTTGGGTTAACCCATAGTTTTTATTTGAGGTTATATATATATATATATATATATAAACAAAAACATATTAAAAAATTAATTAAAAAAATTCATAAAAATTTAAGACATACATACACGCACACACGCTTCTTTCAAACAAAAGCAGTGACTAGAATTGGAAGTATAATCTCTCTCTTTTTCTTCATTTGTCCTCCCACCGACAAAACATAATGTCGCTGTTTGGCAATGCACCACCGCCAACATTCACATGCACTTCTTAATATGAGAGTGTTGTTTAAGCCACCATACATTTATTCCATTTGATCAACCAACCCAAAAGGCTTGCATTTTTGGGATTAATGATAGTCATTTATTCACTACCGCTTTAGTCATTTATTTATTTTACTACTTTTGATACGATAGGCCTTATAAGCAACTCTGAAGGCATGTCCATGTGAAGGAAAAATAAAAATCATATTATATAAATACCGTTCTTCATGATCAGTATTTAATATTTAAGACGCCTAAATTTGATAATAATCATTCCTTCTGGATAAAGTAATTAGCACCTATATATTACAAATCGCATGTAATTATATGTAATTACAACTATGTATATACCTTTAGTTAAAAAAAAAAAGATATGTATATACCTATGCATGTGCCTTGTGATTTTTTTTTTTCATATAATTTCATTCATACACCAAAGTTTTTTTTTAATATAATATAGAATAAACTACTTTATACATATTATTTTTACAAAATTCATTATATATTGAATTGTTAATACCTTTAGATTTTAGGATATATATTTAAAAATGTAAACATATAACATTTTTTTTTAAATTTGTTAATTTTATTTTTACTGTAATGAAATCTGTAGATATTTAAAATAATAATAAAAGAAGTATATCTAACAAGAGCCATTTCTTAATTCTTAAACATATATACCTCTTTAAAATTTTGAAATGACCGAACATACTTTCACAAAAGTTATTTTATTAATTTTATTTTATTGTTATTATTTTTGATAACATGATCAAGTCCAAACACACTTTTTTTTATTATTAAAATCTCAACTATGCACTAGGAGTGAGTCAAATCCTCCATCTCTTACATAAGAGTCAAGTGCATACATTTTCTAATATTTAAAGCCTTAATCATGATATTCCACATAATTATATAAAAAAGTTGTCCATGGAGTGTATTTACAAAATTTATTTATTTATTTTTATTATTTTACATTAATAAATCTTCAATAAGCTAACCATATTTATTTTCATCTCATAATAATGATGAAAAATATGTGAAATATGAATATAATTCTAAACATTTAAAATTTCTAATATCCTATACATTGTATATATTTTTCATATCTTATTTTTTAGTAGACACACACAATTCCCAACTTTGCAAATGCTTTGTAATTTATTGGTTTAACAAGGGTTATACACACAAAATCACCAACAAAAATTAATTTTAGAAAACATCAGGGGCTTAATCATACTAAACCCCTAATTATCTACCCCCTTTTTCTCTCTCTTTCTCTAACGCTTGGATCTCACTCGCCTTCTTCACCAACAACCAAAGGCCCCGAAATCTCATGCGGACTCTAGCCCCATTCTCTCCTATAAAAACCCCACCTTTCCCTCCCCTTCTTCTTCGCCCCCATCTCCCCCGCTTCCCCAGATCCCTTCTCCATCCTCCCATCTCCTCCTCCCTTCCTCTCATCCCCCCTCTAGCCGCCATGGATTCCGTCGCCTCCTGGGGCAACACCCCTCTCGTCACCGTCGATCCCGAAATCCATGACCTTATCGAACATGAGAAGCGCCGCCAGTCCCATGGCATCGAGCTTATCGCCTCCGAGAACTTCACTTCCTTCGCCGTCATCGAAGCCCTTGGCAGCGCCCTTACCAATAAGTATTCCGAGGGCATGCCTGGCAACCGCTACTACGGCGGTAACGAGTTCATCGATGAGATCGAGAACCTCTGCCGCTCCCGTGCGCTCCAGGCCTTCCATCTGGATCCTGCCAAGTGGGGCGTCAATGTCCAGCCCTACTCCGGCAGCCCTGCTAACTTCGCTGCCTACACCGCGCTGCTGCAGCCCCATGATCGCATCATGGGCTTAGATCTCCCTTCTGGTGGTCATTTGACCCACGGCTACTACACAGCCGGTGGGAAGAAGATCTCTGCCACCTCGATTTACTTCGAGAGCTTGCCCTACAAGGTCAGCCCTGTCACCGGGTACATTGATTACGATAAGCTGGAAGAGAAGGCCTTGGATTTCCGCCCCAAGCTGATCATCTGTGGTGGGAGTGCGTATCCGAGGGATTGGGATTATGCCAGGTTTAGATCCATTGCGGACAAGGTCGGTGCTTTGTTGCTCTGCGATATGGCGCACATCTCCGGGCTTGTGGCCGCTCAGGTATTTGTTTTTCCTTTTATTTTTTTGTTGGATCTGATGATTGGCATGCGGATCTTGGGGTTGTTCTGGGTCTTTGGTGATGCATGTTTGGTGCTTGATGTAATGCCTATGAGAAGGTAGGTTTTAGATCTGCTTATTCTGTCATACACTTATAAAAAGATTGGATCTTGCGTGCCCGTTTCTTAGTTTTTGTTATCTGATGTGATGCCCTTCTTAGACTGTTAGTTATACAGGACTCTAAGTATACTGATATTTGTGTTGGTATAAGGTTTCATTCTTCTTTTTTATGCTTTGGTTTCCTGTACCGATCCAGATCTAATTGTATTGACAGTAAGCATGTTTCTTTAATACTTTTATCCGAAGTAGATTTGTGGAGCTCCTTTCCATTGCCTCTAATTTTTATATCATGTATGAAATAAATATGTGCTCCATTTATCTTTCTCTCCCTCTCTTTGTTTTGACAACATGATCCTCTATTTTATTCTTATCAAACAGCTGCCAAAAAAATTGAATTTTCAGTGATATCTCATCACTGTGTTGAAGGACTTTGCTAGATTTGGCATGCACTGTTGTGGCAATTAAGAAAAAAATTTACATATTGTTTTGATGGCTTTAATGAAACAGTTCTACGGGTAATTTGTATATGCATTTTCTGCATTTAAAAGCAAATATCTCAGCTTGCCTGTTATGAATATGGTTGAGTAGGACTAAGGTACATTTTTTAAATGTCTAATAGAAACATTCTTTGGTTTAGTATTAATAGTCTCTCTTTTATCATGCAGGAAGCTGCCGACCCATTTGAGTTTTGTGATGTGGTCACCACCACCACTCACAAGAGTCTTCGAGGCCCAAGGTCTGGTATGATCTTCTACAGGAAGGGCCCTAAGCCTCCAAAGAAGGGCCAACCTGAAGATGCTGTCTACGACTATGAAGATAAGATCAATTTTGCAGTATTCCCCTCCCTCCAAGGCGGTCCACACAATCACCAGATTGCTGCACTGGCTGTGGCCCTGAAACAGGCAATGACACCTGGTTTCAAGGCCTATGCCAAGCAGGTCAAGGCCAATGCTGTGGCACTTGGAAAGTTTCTGATGAACAAGGGCTACAAGATTGTGACTGATGGCACTGAGAACCACCTTGTGCTCTGGGATCTGCGACCTCTTGGCTTGACCGGTATTCATGAGTGTAACTATTTATAACGTTGCCATTGGTTATTGTTTGATGTTCTTAACTTATGGTTTTCCTTTATTTCTTTTTCGCAGGAAATAAGGTTGAGAAACTTTGTGACTTGTGCAATATTACTGTAAACAAGAATGCTGTCTTTGGGGACAGCAGTGCCTTGGCTCCTGGTGGTGTCCGAATTGGTGAGTTCTATTTGTTAAGCATGAAGTGTTTCCTTTTCCTTTCAATGCAACATTCCCATCTCCATTTAAAAAAAAAGGAGGATTACTTATATATGAGATATTTGTGAAGCATGAACTCTTAATTCTGCAACATGACAGCCATTATTCTACTAATTTGAAGTGAATGCAGAAATAAATTTAAAAGTCAGCTTAAGTGATCTAAAAAATTAGTTTAATAAGTCAGTATGCTTATAGTTTCTGTTAATTTTTCTCCACTGCCTACTTTGTAGGTGCACCTGCCATGACTTCAAGGGGTTTGGTTGAGAATGACTTTGAACAAATTGGAGAGTTCCTTCACCAGGCAGTGACCCTCACCCTGAGCATCCAGAAGGAACATGGGAAGCTCCTGAAGGACTTCAACAAAGGTTTGGTGAACAACAAAGACATCGAAAACCTTAAGGCTTCAGTTGAGAAGTTCTCTGCCTCATTCGACATGCCGGGCTTCCAAATGTCCGAGATGAAGTACAAGGAATAGGCCAGTACTACAACTCAGCTGACAATTCAAAGGAAATATCTATCCATGGATTTGTTCGCTTCTCTTGTTTAGATGGTTTACATTCAAAGTTATCTTTTCTTTTTGTTTGCTATCTTACTGAGGAGATGTCTCTGAGAGACGCAGCTCATGTTAACCCCAAACATTGCACTCTTTGTTGTTATTTTAAGTGAGTTATATCACCTTGCGAAATAAACTTGGAAACTTTTCTCAATTCAATTCATGAGAAGCTGCTTCTTGGGATGTTCTTTTTTATTTGTTTGTTTGTTTGGAAGTTGCAGTCCATATCATTCCTTTTGGTTTGTGGATCAGTTGTTTCATTATACCACTGTAATTATAAAAGCCAAGTTCATGATGAACCAACATAACTATATAACCATGGTGTGTGTGTGTGTGTGTGTGTGTGTAAACATAAGCACATGAAAGTTTGCATGGATTTGTAAAAGTATTGCATATGGTTGATTTTGCTAACTAAAATGAAATTTTACTCTATACTCTTTAAACTTATTAAAAAAAAATCCTTAAACTAAGAAAATATGGGTAACTTTTTTTTTTTTTAATCTTTTAATTGAAATAGTATAATGTTGGTAAGGAGAAACCAAATAAATAAACATATTAGTCTAGGACCTGAGCATACATATTACACCCTTGCTAAATACAATAACTTGTATTTCATCTTAAAAGGTTGATTCCTTTTGAATTGTTATTTATTAGTCGTCATATTCAAAATATTGAAATTATTAATCAAATATACATGTTGAGTCAAACATGCTAATTATAGATTGACAATTTCACATGGTATTTTCTAAACAGTGACGTATTTATTTATTTATTTTTAGCAATTTATTAGTTATTGGCCAAGTGGCATTAATATATATATATATATACAACCCATTTTTATAATATTAAATTATTTAAATAAATTTATTTTTTATTTTTTTTTTAAATACTTAATTTTAATAAAACCACTATTGCAATGCAGCTTTAAATTAATTCGGAGGGATACACTCATACACATTGGGAGCAGTTGGGGAGCTTGAAAAATTCTATATTGATATATTATGTGTATAATTAAAATTTATTCCCACTGAAATTAAAAAAAAAACAAAATAATTAAAATAATTAAAAATTGTTTCAATTTGCCAATACCTGAACCAAAATACCGAATCCACCGAAATATATAAAAAAAAGTATTATATGGGAAACACAACTGAATAAACATATATAATATTAATATCTCCACAAATGTTTGAGATTTACAACAACCAACAAATTTAGGCCGGCAATCCCAGCCTATTCGCCGAGAAAGCTACATGCCACGTCACCAGGTTCTAGATAGGGGTAGTTTCGTCATTTGACATGGTGACGTGGTTTTATAAAAGCTTCTCTGATCTCTTTCTCCTTCACTCTCCGCTGCTTCAATGGCCGGTGAAACCATGCGAGCCGTCCTCTATAATGGCTACGGCGCCGGCGCTTCGGGGCTCAAAGTAAGTGCCGGAGACCCTTGTGGATCCTCTTTACTTCTTGTTAGTTTTGGAAAATTTTTGGTTGTGTGTAGTTTGAGAGATTTGAGAATTTCCTTGTGAATTGTGATGATGCTTGGAAAAAAATTGCTTCTTTGTGGGATAAGAAAGAATGAAGAAGATTTGAACCCTTATGTGGATTTTCAAAGTAAGGTGTTCAGTTGAGGAATTTGGTTGTGTGTTTGACGATTCATGAGTGGGACTTGGCTCCATAGCTGAACAGTGTGCAGATCTGTGGGACTCTGTCTTGTTTGCAACCTTGAGAATTTGTTGGTTTAGAACATCTTTTATAGAAGTGAATTTTGAGGTTTGTTGGGATTTTGGGCGTATTATGTTTCATTTTGCTTGGTATGATTTTGTAATTGAATCTTTACTTTGGGGTTTTCTGTTTGTGAATTTGTTTATAAGATAAATTCTTATGCTTTTACCTTTTTCAAGTATATTTTTCTTTTTAGGATCATATTTAAATTTTGTTATTTCCCCCAAATTAAAATTTACAGGGTCATAAGAATGGTTTCCATGTGGTTTATCCACCTTTTCAAAAAATAAATAAATAAATAAATAAATAAATAAGAATGGTTTCCCTGTGGCCCTGATTTTATCCAGGAACTGATGTTGTTGACTTAGAAGATAGTAGTGCTACTAATTCCTTTTTGTCTGATTTCAGTATCAAAATTGTAGCTTTTGGTCAATTGGCCACTAACTTTGAAGTATAACTAGTTTTCTCAAACCTCCTCTGTGTGATGGAGTTTTTCTAAATGATTTTCTTTGTTGATTTATTGATAAAGCACCAGTACTCTATGCTCAGTATTGGTTCTGTATGAAGTTTATTAAATCAAGTTCCAAATAGGAGTTGGTATCCTCGTCCAAGCCTTTTTCCTAATTGGATGGATCTGCTATCACTCGCAAGTCAAGATTAATAGGGTATTTGGTGGGGAACAAGCATTTTTTTGGACCAAATTAACAACTGTGCCAGCTCCTTATCAGTGATAGATATGAATGAGAACAAAGCTAGTGTCACACATGTTAGGAGCTCTTATGGCTAATTACCATGCATCTTACTTTCCCATATTTCCCAATTTATTCCGTTTAAAACATGAAAAGAAATCTCCATGCCCTAGGTCAATCAAAGACCATTTTTCTAGTTCAGTCAATAACTTTTTTTATGATCGTCCATGCAAATTGTTTATTAACACCTTACTTATTGGAAATTCTATTCATTTCAGCATGTTGAGATTCCTGTTCCTTCACCTAAGAAAGATGAGATCTTGTTAAAAGTGGAAGCAGCATCTTTGAATCCAGTTGATTGGAAAATTCAGGATGGCGCTCTGAGGCCGCTCTTTCCTCCAAAATTTCCATTTGTACCAGGTGATGCTTTTATGCTTTCACTATATATTTTTAAAAAATTGAGATGGTCCTTATGATTATTGCTACTAGAAAAATAAAGTGTTGCCTAAATGCATGGTGAACTTTCCATCTCTCTAGTATCATTTGATGTTTGATGCTTTGAAACCGTTTTATAAATAATAAATATCATGCACAATAGCATATTTCTCATCCTTATAAAATTTGAAATACAATTGTATCCTTAAATTATTTTTTGGCGTGCTTTATGGTGGGAATATATTTGATCTGTAACATTAAAAATACTTTGCTTCCTGTAAAGTGTCGGCAGCATAAAGTTCTTGCTTTGTTTGATTTTAATTAATTTATTTGGAGCACTGGTAAGGACATTACAAACTAAATTTGGTGTCACCTTTTTGGCAAACAGTCATTGATGTAGCAGGAGAGGTTGTTGGTGTTGGTACCGGAGTAAAGTCATTTAAACCTGGTGAAAAAGTTGTATCTTTGCTTAACTTTCGGGTAAGTGCTTCAAGTATTGGTTGGTACTGATATTCAATTTACAGCTTTAACTGCTATCCTTTGTTAGGTTTGTCAACTTTCTTACCTTTTTTTTATTAGTTCCTAAGATATTTCCTAACCATAATCCTAGGAAATAACTCAAACTTTCCAAGTTCTAGCTATAATGACTCAATCTTGTTTATCTGTCTCAGCTCCCATATTTTGCTGTAAAGCTTTTAAAATAAATCTTCGGTCCAGGCTTAGTTGTTATTTGTTCAGCTACTGCCTAATTTTGACCCACCCTGCTTACCTAGGCTATATCGATTCATTTATTTCCAATTTTAGCACTATTTATTTTCTCCAAATGCTTCTCTGCCTCTCTGGGTGTTTACCTCCATTAGTATTGTCCTCAGCTCGTTTCTGCTCTCCTGTTATGTCTTTGCTTCTGTTTATTTCTCAGTGTCTAGTAAATGTTAAGTTTTCCAGACCTCAGCTCATCGCATGTAAATATGTATCCCAGTTAATAAATTCGTCAGCTTCATCGAATTGGAGAAACATAATCCTTTATGTGTTTAATCATTCGATGTCTTTGTAACTGATCATTGCATGTTGCAAGGCTTCACTATTATGCCCCCGCTTAATTCTTCGCCATATAATGATTCTATGTGTTCTCAAGTGTGTTGAAGTTACACAAAGTACAGATCTATTTTATGTCCTGTTGCTTTATGTGCCACATGAAGGATAAGGTTCAAGCTACGGAAATTAAGTGTCAAAGCTATCTAGGTTGAGTATATATTTCATGTGAATTTTCTCATTATGAATTTTCACGATATTTATTACTGCCAGAAAGGAGGTGGCCTTGCTGAATATGCTATTGCTGAAGAGAGTTTAACAGTAACAAGGCCCCCAGAAGTATCCCCAGCTGAGGGTGCCGGCCTACCCATAGCTGCTCTCACTGCTCTCCAGGCATTAAAGACTGTAGGAATCAAATTTGACGGCGCCAGTAATGCTGCAAATATTCTGATAACCGCTGCCTCTGGTGGTGTTGGTCACTATGCAGTCCAATTAGCAAAACTAGGGAATTCTCATGTTACAGCCACATGTGGTGCTCGGAATGTAGAGCTTGTGAAGAGTTTGGGTGCTGATGAGGTGCTGGATTACAAGACCCCAGAAGGAGCAAGCTTGAAGAGCCCATCAGGAAAGAAATATGATTCTGTCATTCACTGTACAACGGGTATTGGTTGGTCTGTCTTTGAACAAAACCTCAATGCTAATGGAATGGTTATTGACATAACTCCCACTCTCTGGAGCACAATTAGTTACGTCTTCAGTAAGCTGACTTTTGCAAAGAAACAGCTTGTGCCACTGCTTTTGAGTCCAAAGAAAGAAGACATGGAATTTCTAGTTGATTTGGTGAAAGAAGGGAAGCTGAAAGCATTGGTGGATTCAAAGCATCCACTGAACAAAGCTGAGGATGCCTGGGCTAAGATCATGGGTGGCCATGCTACCGGAAAGGTTATTGTAGAAATGTGAGCAAATTTACTACTTTTCCAGGCCTCTCTGTTTCATGTTATGTGTGTGAATTGGAAATGAGTATGTGATATGTGACTGATGCTATTAAATATTAAAAAATAAAAACTTCTGCATAAATCTCCCTGTAAATTATGTCTTGCATGCTCTTATATATCATCTCATCTATATGCCTTTATTGCTGAGGTTCATCCTAAGAAAATGAGTTGAAATAACAATTGAGAGTTTTTTTTGTGCGGGCGGAAAGAGATGAGGTTTTGTGGGGTTGTGCATGTGACTATGCATTTATCCCATACGTTTCTATTATTATTATTATTATTATTTTAGTAGTAGTAGTAGTAGTAGTAGTACTAGTAGTTGGAGCTCATGGTCATGGATGGTAATAGGAACCAAATACAAGTTTTGTAGCTCTCTTTATACGCCTCTCTGTGTAGCTCTGTTCTGATGGCCAGCCAAACCATGGACGCTGTTCAGTATGATAGCTATGGTGGCAGCGCCCCCGGACTCAATATGAGTGCCACTTGTGAACTCTCTTTGCATCTTATTGGTTATGTGATTTGAGAGATTTAAAATTTTCTATGCCGTGATGCTTTGGTTGCTGCCGTTTCAAGAAATTGTTGGGAGATTTAAGACGTTTTGACTCTTTTGAGAAGTTTCAAGCTTAACTCATATTTTTTCCTGAGTGGTGGTTGACTTGTGTCTGTCATTTCGCTTGTAACTTCAAGAATTATTAGATTAGATTTTTTTTTATTTTTCTTTAAATTGCTTTCTCATTTCATGTTCCTAGAGTATATTAAGAAAGAGAATTTGGTTTGTTGTCATGGTCATCATGTATTGTTGGTTTCGTTTTAAATGTATGTGTTTGTAATTGAAACTTTGCTTTTACTTTTTTTGCAATCAAAATACTACCTTGACTGGACTACCTTGATAACTTAGTTTAATTTGTAATACAATGGAGTACTCACGTTGCTTTATTTTGTGTTGGAAAAACTTCAGCTTTTTGATCAAAGAAATAATTTTGGCATTTTGGCTTGAAACCCTCTGCAGATATACTTCCATTCTGACTATTTTGTGCTTCCAAGTGTATTTAATTTCCAAGTCTGTTGAGGAAGAGAATTTGGTCCATTGCTTATTTTCTTTGTATGATTTTGCAATTGGAACTCTAATTTTACTTGTTTAACAATGAAAGTGATACCTTGTTTATTTGACTAATTTTGTTCCAGCATCTTGATCTTGCTCACATTTCTTGTTTTCAAGAATTGATCTTTGACTTAGAACATTTATTGATGCTTGTGGAGCCACATTTACAAAAGTCTACATTTATTGTTTAAAAATCAAAGTTGATCTTTGACCTGAAAATTATTGAGTGCTTTTGGAGTCACCACATTTCTAAAAGTCTTGCCAAACCGAAAAAGTATTATCAACATTTAATTGTTATTTATCTATCAGTTATTGACTGTCTACTTTTTTTTTTTAAGGGAAAATGTGTTCATTTCAGCGTGTTGAGATTACTGTACTTTTTCGAAGAAATATCAGATATTGTTGAAAGTGGAAACTGGAGCCATTAATGATTTTCTTGCCACCTACCTGATCGGCAAATTCAGAAAAAGGTATATTACTGACTTTTCTTGCCTCCAAAGTTTCCATTTGTACCAGGTGATGCTTTTCATTCCTGCACATCATATCTGGGAGTAAAAATTAAGTAGCATATACCTGAATTCAATAGTTTATTTTTATGTTCTTTTGTGAAGTTTTCCTCTGCTTGCAAATTAAATTGAAGCATTCTTATCTCATTAAATTCTCTGACACAAATTTGCACATATTGATGATCAAATTTTAAGATTGAGAAACAATTGCAAATACTAAATTTATATTCACAGCAGTCTACTTTCTTAAGACCAGATGATATTTTTCTGCTGTATAAATGCTTTGTTACCTGTGAAGTATAGAAAACTTGATATCTTTGTTGTAGATTTCCTTCCATTTAGTGAATTTAAATTTGCTACTCTGTAAATAGAAACGCAGAATAAGACTGATACATTTCTTTGGCACAATAACATATCCATTTCGATGTCATTACTTGCACTGTCTTTGAATCAGACCTCAAATGCTCTAACGCAAAGGTGGTGGACTGTAAACAGTTCCACTTTAAAGAAACTTTCTGCCGATAATGTCTGTGTTTCCAAAGAAAAAATACACGGAATTTCTGGTTGATTTGGTGAAAGAAAGAAAATAAGTGGATCAAAACATTTAAATAGCCATGCTACTGAAGAAGGTTATTGTATACATGTGAGCTACATGTAGGACTTCTCCAAGTCTGTTTATGCTATGTATGTACAGTTTGATACAATAATGTGTAATGCGAGTTCTGATATAAGAGAGAAAAATTAAAACTTTTACGGTTACCTTTGTTCGAAATTTTTAGTTGCTTGTAGTCTTCGTTGTACCAGGATTTCTATGTATCTTAGCACAAGGATGGAAATGTATATGTATATATATAAATTGTAGTGTTTGTCTTGCATGTATGCTCTATGGCTATAAATATATTTTTTTTTAACTATGGCTGTAGATTATTGTTTTAGTATCAGGTAGTTGCAGTAGTACAAGAGCAAGAGCCATTAATGATTTTTAAAATTTAGTTTATTATTATTATTATTTGAAAATATGAATAGTTACATTTATTAAAAGAAAAAAACAAAAAACATGGGAAAATAACAAAAGAGGTACAGTACATATGAAGAAGAAGAAGTGAAGAACAACAATAACAATAGAAAACCACCCCCTTGGAAAAGACATCCCTTGAGTGGATTAGAACAAATCCGTCAATAACTAGTGAGAGCTCAAATAATCTGTCGCTTCTCTAGGATCCCTCTTTCCATCAACTCAAGGCCTCAAAAGTGTAAGCTATATTTTATAGTAGCCATGCCATTCTCCAATTTTTGCTCTTTTTTTTAGTCTTTAGAGTTTAGAGCTGTATTAAACAAAAATAATAATAATAATATATGATCAATTTTTAGAACAATTGACATATGTAGAAGGAGTTTAGCATTAAAAATACACACATTATGCTTATTCCAAACATTCTAAATTGTAGCTCTGGTTATGAAATTGTAGGTCTCCCTAATTGTTGTCTCTCCTTTTTGATGTAAAAAAAAAAAATACTGTTACTCCTCAATTGTACAACATTTTCCACTTTACTCTCTTCATTTGACATGAACTTAAAAAATAAAAAATTAAAAAAAAATGGGACGTCACTGCCTTCCTACATCAGCACTAGTGTCAGGTAAATTTGTAAATTTGATTTTGGATATGTAAAAAAATTATTAACCTAATAAGGCCTTGCTTGGAGAGAAAGAACATCAGCATCTTGTTTTCTGTTTTTTTCTTGGAGAAACATCAACATCTTGTTATCTAGAGAAGAATTAATCAGGACTAATTTAGTCATTTTACTTAAACAATTGGCCACCGTGGCCTAAAAACAAATCACGTAGCATACTTTCCCACAACACAACGCTGTTCATTTCTCATCCACTCCCTCATTCTCTCGTCGGCAGTTTTGCTCCGATGGCCAGTAAAATCATGCGCGCTGTTTGGTATGATAGCTATGGCGGTGGCGCCGCCGGCCTCAAAGTGAGTGCTGGAGACCCTTGCAATTTCTCTATGAATTCTCTGTTCATCTCATCAGTTATCTTTCTATCTGTGATTGCTTGTAGTTTCAGTGATTTTTAAGGTTTTCTTTGTTGTGATCCAAGAAGGATAATGGGAGATCTCTTGTTGTTTGCTTTTTCTTTTAAGATTGGATTATTTGTCAAGGTGCTCAATTGTGAAATTTTGGGGGTATTTCTTTTGATGATTTTTGGGTGAGAATTGAAATGTGTGAATTTTTGAGCTGAGAAATTTTCCTAGAGAGTTGATGTTAGGGATTTCGTTTGCAACCTTAAAACATTGTTAAATGGCTCGTCTTTCTCATGCTTCTATGTGTATTAGTTTTCAAGTTTATTAATTGGATTATGTATTGTAATTGGTGTTTCATTTGCTTGTATGCTTTTGTAATCGAAACTCTACTTTTACCTTTTCTTTTTCTATGATCAAAATGACATCTTGCTTGTGTTGCTGCTTCGTTTTTTTAATTAATATTTTTTTTATAAATCTTACTCAGGATTATTGTTTAATCTCAAGAGCTTGCTTCTATGTGAAAGTTAGTTGGCCAAGTGAGCATTGTGCTTTTAGATCCAGATTTAATTATCATTGCTTGTTGTGTTGCATAAATGGTTTTTGTGGGGATGCTGTTTCTTTCTTTCTTTTTCTCTGTCTTTTTCTCTGTGATGACAATTTAAACATGGACAGTTTGTTATTTGTTTACTAATTATTAGTTTTAATTTTTTATTGATGCTTTATTTATTGGAAAATGTGTTCACTTCAGCATGTTGAGGTTCCTATACCTTCACCTAAGAAAGATCAGATATTGTTGAAAGTGGAAGCTGCAGCTTTGAATCCTATTGATTTGAAAATTCAGAAAGGCATAGCGCGACCAATCTTGCCTCCAAAATTTCCATTTATACCAGGTGAAACTTTTCATTCCTGCGCTACATATTTAAGTTGGTTTTTGTGGATTTTCTAACTCTAGAATGGAAACATTACCTAGCGTAGGACTAAATTTAATATTTTGTATTCTCTTTTTTAGTCAAAATGGAGATTGAACAGCTCTCCTCTTTTTTAATTCTCTGTCACAAATTGTATGTTCAGATGTCCAAATTTTTAGATTCGCAAGTAATGATAAATGCTAAATCTTCGTATTCATTAGTGGATCTTTTTTCCATATGAGACTTGAAATTTGTAGATAACTGTTTTCTCAATCTGTTTTTTCTTGACTCCTTGACTCTAATAATATCTTCCTGTGTAAATGATCTGCTTTCTGTAGAGGATAACAGCCTGATGTCCTAATGTATTTTCTTCAATTTGATGAATTTAAATTTAAATTTGGAACTCTTAAACAACAATACAAAACATGGCTGATATCACTTCTTTGGCACACAGTTACTGATGTAGCAGGAGAGGTCGTTGAGGTTGGTCCTGGAGCTAATAGATTTAAACCTGGTGACAAAGTTGTATCTATGGTCAGCTATATGGTAAGTATTTCAGGTTTTTACTTGTATTGTCTTCCCATTTTTTGCTCCAACTTAAGTCACTAAAAAAAAAATTTGTGATCATTCTTGCCTTTTTCAATTACGTTCTAGATATTGCTTAAGGAAACACGTCCAACTTGCTTAGCTAGGCTATAATGCTTCAATCTTTTTACTTTCCTTGAGCCATGTATTTTCATGTATTGCTTGTAGAAGTCCCATGTTAACTTTGAGGCTAACTGCTTGACTATTCTAGACTACTATTAAGTCGCCTTTTAGCATTGAAAATTTTTCCTTGCTCTGAGTGCTTCTATATAGCATGTCTTGTAGACGTGGCTCTCTGATTAAATGGTTTCTTTATTTTTGTTCACATTTTTCTTTTTCATTATGTAGTTTGGGTTACCAAACTAACTCAACTGTCATTATAAGGTATTGAATATCAGTATACGGATCTTTTAAAGTTCTAAACAATATCTAACAGCTCATGGAATAAATTGGTTCCTAATTATTGTTTATAGGCAATGTAGGAGGCCACCATCATTTCATATTGATGGATTGGAGCATTATAAATACCTTCTTGTTTCCATGCTATGTAATTGATGCTGATCGCTGAAGGCTCTATTGTTTTTTTCTGCAGACCTCTGGTTTGAGTTTTTCACTATCACTTACCCGTGCAACTTAATTTTCTTCATTGACTTGGGATTATAATCCATCTTGACATTATGATATATTAACTAACAAATAACATGTGATCTCCTTTCATTATAATTTTATATGGAAATGCTACAACAATGTTGCTTTGATGTTTGTACTTGTATTTTAAATTTCATTCCAATTGTATCATTATACTTCTGGGCAATAACACTTACTGCCAGAAAGGAGGTGGCCTTGCTGAGTATGCTGTTGCTGGAGAAGCTCTAACAGTAACAAGGCCTCCCGAAGTATCCCCAGCTGAGGGTGCTGGCCTACCTATTGCCGCTCTCACGGCCCTCCAGGCACTGAAAACCACAGGGATCAATTTTGACGGCACCAGTAAATCCTCAAACGTTCTGATAACTGCCGCTTCTGGTGGTGTGGGGCACTATGCAGTCCAATTGGCGAAACTTGCCAACTCTCATGTTACTGCCACATGCGGTGCTCGAAATGTAGAGCTTGTGAAGAGTTTGGGTGCAGACGAGGTGCTGGACTACAAGACCCCAGAAGGGGCAAGTTTGAAGAGTCCATCAGGAAAGAAGTATGATTCTGTTGTTCACTGTACGATTGGCATCAGTTGGTCCATCTTTGAACCAAACCTCAATGCTAATGCAAAGGTTGTGGATATAACTCCTACTCCTTGGACTATAATCAGTTCCACTTTGAAGAAGCTTACTTTTCCCAAGAAACAGCTTGTGCCAATGTTTGTGTCTCCTAAGAAAGAAGACATGGAATTTCTAGTTGAATTGGTGAAAGAAGGGAAGCTGAAAACATTGGTGGATTCTAAGCACTCATTTAGCAAGGCTGAGGAGGCCTGGGCAAAGCTCATGGATGGCCATGCTACTGGTAAGGTAATTATAGAAATGTAAGCCAAATGCATACGGTTATTGGAGATTGATGATGAGTGTTCTATGTAAAATATGTATGGTGTGAATAAGAGTGCGTTGCAGTTATCACTGGATTGATTTCAGACATGCAGTGTATGATTTGTGGGTTATGCTGTTTAATCAAATTATATTTGTGTTGGATAATCATCTCTTTTTTTAATCCCCATTCCCATATATATATATATATATATATATATATAGCTTTGTTTATCATTAAATAGGAAAATGAAAACATTCTTGTTAATCTTCAAGCATCATCAAACAACACAAGGCTTAACCATTTCCTTCAACTCTTCCACTAACCTAGTCATGAACATCCCCTGCACCTTCTCATCCACCAAGAACTCCTTCCACTTCCTCTTCCTCTCCTTTACCTTATCATCCTCCATCACCTTCGTTACAGCATCCCTAACTCCCTCTCTGGTGAACATCCCATTTTCTCCATCCCTCTCCACCTCCACTCCCACCCCAAGATCTCCGGCGAGCAACGCCGAATTCAAGAACTGGTCTCCAAACTGCGGCAACATCACCAATCCACACTCAGACACCATCCCTTCCATCAACGAGTTCCTTCCACAGTGACAAATAAAACAACCCACACTCTTGTGGCTCAGCATCTGCTGCTGCTGCACCCACCCTACGTGCACTATCCCCCTCCCCTTCACCCTCTCCTCCAACCCTTCCGGCACCTTCTTCTTCAACAATTCCTCCGGGTTTCCCTCGGTGTCGCCTTTCGGCAAGTTGATCATTACTATGAATGGTAACCCAACCATTTCCAGTCCAAGAAGTAGTTCTTTGATACTATCATCGCTGAGGATGGCCTCAGTCCCCAGTGCACAGTACACCACTGAACCGGCTTCAAACTTCTGTAACCATCCTTCCCAGTGACTCTCTAGCTCACCTATTGCCGGTTCCGGCACAACCGGGCCGGCGAGTAGCACTGGCTTATTGAACTCTGACTTCACGTAGTTAATATAAGGGCCTTCCATTTCCATGCAACACATCATGATGATTGCGTCGCTGGAATCCATACAACTCACCACGCGGTCATACACGCATGGCATTCCATTGAAGCTCTTGAAGATATAGGCGAAATCATTGGCCTGGTAGTTTGCAACTGTGGACATGGAGGACGTCGCCGGGAAGCCTGGTGGCGCCTTTGACATCTCTCCGGAGCATGACCGGCGTGATGGGACGGTGAGATAGGCTGTGGAGACTGAACTGAAAGTAGAGAAGAAGAGTGCTTTCACACCGAGCGGACGCGCTATCGATGGCATCCATGGGTGAGCGAACTCGTACACGATGGCGTTTGGACGGTGGTGAGTGAGCAGCTCGGTGACGTCGGGCTTAGTGAGGTCTACGGCGCGTTTGAGGAGCTCAGCCATGGCCGGGGTGGATTCGGAGGTGGACTCGATGCCCGGAGGGAGGCCAGCGACGTGAGGGAGCTTGAGGGAAAGTATGGAGACGGTGGGGGAATCGGAAAGGAGTTTGGCAATGTGGGCTACGTTGCCGGAGGAGGAGAGAAAGGTGATGCGAATGCCAGGGAATGCTGCGAGCTTGCGCGCAAGTTGGACGAAGGAGTTGATATGGCCGAAGGCGAGCCAGGGGTAGAGCATGAGATGGAGGTCTTCGTGGGTAGAGTGAGGCATTTTGTCGAACAGGGTGTGTTGGTTGTGGTGGGCTCAGATGGTTGGGGCTTTCCGTCGAACACTTGGTTTGCATTATGGGACGGGATATATATATAGGCACGTAGAGGAGCATCATTTCATGGGAGGCTACGCGCGGCGGTTGACTTGGTTGTTGGAGCGTGTGACTGCCTGCCGTTAGATATGGCGGGAGATATGGTCACGGGTTTATCACGTGCCTTTGTTTTGGCTCGCGAGATAACAAATAAAAAAATTGACCATCTTACACTCGCTCATAAATCGTGATCATCAAAACAAATATAAAGATATATTATTAATTGAAAATAAATTATAAGAAGTATTTTTTATCTGCTCTCATGAAACCTCATCAAGATGCAAGAATTAAACTCAAAGGCTTACAACTAGTGATATTGGCTTTGTTACAAAAAAATATATAAGAGATTTAGAGTTCAAGTCTTACTGAACATTGTGATGATAATATGTTTTTGATTGTAAATATAAATTTATGATCCAAACTTCATGTTTTTTGGTGAGGATGTATAAATTGAATAATCAATAATCAATTCTTGCCCAGTGCTTATGCTTTGAAACATATAATTTTTATTGTTTTCATTAAAAAAAAAAAAAGAAAAGAATGTGAGAATTAATGAAGGCCAGAGAATATGATATATACGCACACATATTTATGGATATATATAAAGATGTGAATAAATATGTAGATAAATACGTAGACATAAGTAAATGATTTTTTATATTTTAAATCTTATGATTTAACTCTTGTCCACCAACAGCATACATTTGATACACTTGATTGTAAATTAGAGTGCGTGTGTGTATGACTGGTACATTACATTATATAATGTCTAAATTTAATTGGTAAAATTGAAGGAGTTAAATAACATTTCATAATTTGCTGTTGACTCGCCATCCATAGACTTGCAGTCTCCACCCACCACTTCATATTCCGTCACTCCCTAACTTCATCTCGAGTGAACCTCCCATCCTACACATGATATCCTCCCAAACACCAATTCCAAAATCTCTAGTGAACAACTTCTAATGCGCACGGTGAGTGGGAGACCTACAATTCCAAAAGACTAGTTTAATAAAGTGGGGATGTCCTCACATATGTGTCCATAGACTCGTACTCAATTAGGTGATATGGGATAAAACAGGATTTATAATATTGCTCCTCCGATCACCCGATGTTCTCATCGGGTCACGTTTAACTTAGTGATATTTTACTCATCAGTGCTTTACTCAGAACACTTTACTTAAGATTTACTTCTAGTCAAAACTCTCTCTGATCAGTCTTTTTATTAGTTAAAATTTTTTTTTAATCAGCTCTTCATCCAGTCCCACACCACTTGCTCTCAATGAAAGTACCAAAATAATGTGTATCAAGATCACGGTTAAAAGAAAGTTGAAGAAGATAAAGAAGAGAGATGAAGAAAAAGAGAGATTTGAGGAAGAAGAGCGGGGCGAACCCACTAGAGACCCCAGGGGCGTGCACAAGCCTCAGTGGAACAAGTGGGGACGGGGCCGCGCTCACGTGGGCGCTGGAACCACCCGTACACAATCACTATTCACAACTTCCAGAAATGTGCCCTCAGCCGAGAATCGAACTTTTACCACTCGGTGAGAGCTCTATCGGCGACCCATGTACCAATAGACCCGAAGATCATTGGCAAAAAAAGAGAGATTTGAGGGAGATAGAGCAGGAGAAAGAACATTGAAAAACAATGAGAGCGTAATTATTGTTCTTGCTCTCCACTAAAGTAAAAGATATTAAACTCCTAACTACCCATTAAACCATATTTTATAATAGTTATTACTATAAAATTATACCTATAATAATTTTATTCATTTTTTAACTATTTATATTATATATTTTATGAAATCATATTTATTTAAATATAAAAATAATTTTAAAAAATAATGAGGCCCACAGATTGAACCATCAATGGCCACTGAGCGTTATTTAGCGGGCTCTCATTGAGCGCATACCAAAGTGCCATTAGAGATACTCGTAACATAAATTTAATTTAATACAAACAAAGCTATTTGTGGAAATTTGATTTTCAAGTCAACATCACAATTTAAGTAATCAACCATGCGTGTGTCAATATTAAGTAACAAGCCAAGTGGTGTAAATCTGAAAAAGGAAAACAATGCAATGCAATGCAATGCAATATTATTCAGTTGAAAAACTAAGGTATATTACTTGATTTGGTTTTTTTACTTTTTCTCTTTTTCTACTCATAAATGCTCTTAAGTAGTCTTTCTACTCTTAAAAATGGTTCTACTTAGTCCATTCTACTCTAAAATAGGCTAATTATTGACTGTATTTTTCAAGAATAGAGGGACTAGATGAGAAAAAATTAAGGGTAGAGAAACTAAATTGAGTCATTTTCAAGAGTAGAGAGATTAGTGAGGTACAATTTTGAGTAGAGGGACTAAAAAAAAGAGAAAAAAATAGAAGTACTAATTTGGATATTATACCAAAAACTAAACATGGACCCTCTTATATTAGGGACCATACAAAGTAACTATATATTAGGGACCATGTGACACATCACTATTAAAGGACCCCTATATTAGGGGCCCTACAAAGTAATTATATATATATTTAATACAAACAGTAAAATTTGTCCAAGTTGATCGTCAAGTCAACATCACAATGACAGGTACAGTGGTGTAAATCTGGTTTTTTTTTAAATATTAAAAAATAATATTTACTAAATGACACATGTTTGAGATTTTATATCAGAATACGTATGTTGGTGTGGAAAACAAAAAAAACTTTCCCCATTTTCAATATTTTTTTATTTTTTTTATTTTAAAATATAGAAAATGAGAGAGCTTCTCCCGTTTTTATTTTTTAATTAAAAAATTTTGAAAATTGGAGAAATTCTCTCGTTTTCAAAATTTTGTAAATTTTTTAATAAAAAAATAAATCTTTTTTTTAATTTAAAAAAAAACTCAAAAGGTTTGCATAGAACTTCTGTTTAGTTTTAATTTTTTTTTTATATAATTAATTTTTTAATTAAAAAATAATTATTGATATATATATATATGGGTAAACATCATCTGCGGACGTTCATAGGTGAGCACAGTAACCTTAATTACGCTACAGTGAGACGAAATTTTGGTTTAGGGGTGGGTTGATTAGTTCAGTTTGGGTTTAATTTTTGGGTTTGGGTTCCTGTAGATCTAGTATAAACAGGGTTGAATGGTTGAGATTGTTTCAGTTACTGTGCTGAGATTGATTGAATGGTTTAGATTAAAATACTGTGCATCCCACTTTTTACTGTGCTTATGAATAGTGCAGAGAGATACTGTTGATATAATAGTGCTGAACCGTTGGATTAAAATCGAACGGTTGATACGAACGTTCGTAGATTTCAAATCTACGAACGTCCGCAGATGATGCAACCTCTATATATATTAACGTTTTATTTCTAAGTACTGACTGATGTATGTTTGACTGTCCTATTTTGTCTTAATCACTGAGTAGTGCAGGTTTGACCAGTATACTTTGTACTGACTGATGCAGGTTTGACTGTTCTACTTTGTCCCAATCACTGAGTGGTGCAGGTTTGACCGGCATATTTTGTGCTGACTAGTGTAGGTTTGACTTTCCTACTTTGTACTAATCACTGAATGGTGCAAGTTAGATCGGCGTACATTGTGCTAATCACTTACCGGTGCAGCTTTAATTGATCTACTTTGTAGTAATTATTGACTGATGCAGGATTGACTGTTCTACTTTATCCTAATTAATTACCGATGCAAGTTTGACTTGTTCTAATTACTGACTGCTGGAGGTTTGACTGACCTACTTTGTACTAATTACTGACTAGTGCAAGTTTGACCGACCTACTTTGTGCTAAGTACTGACCGGTGCAGGTTGACCGTCTTACTTTGTGTTAATTATTGACTGGTGCAGGTTTGACCGACATACTTTGTTTAAATTACTGACATGTGCAAGTTTAATTGTCCTACTTTGTGCTAATTACTGATTAGTGCAGGTTTGACCGACGTACTTTGTGCTAATCATTAACCGATGCAGGTTTGACCGTACTATTTTGTCCTAATTAATTACCGATACAAGTTTGATTAAACTTCTTTGTACCAATTACTGACTGGTACAGTTTAACTAACCTACTTTGTGCTAAGTACTGACCGGTACACTTTTTATTGTTCTACTTTGTGGTAATTATTAACCAGTGCAGATTTGACAGTCCTACTTTATGCTAATTACTAATAGTGTAGGTGTGACCGTCCTACTTTGTACTAAATGCTTATTGTTGTAAATTTAACCATCATATTTTGTACTAATTAATTATCTGTGTAACTTTAGCCATTTTATTTCTAATATTTTCCGTGATTAGTAATTTTTTTAAAAATTAAAACGTTAATATATATATATATATATCAACAATTATTTTTTAATTAAAAAATTAATTATATAATAAGAAATTTTTTAAAACTAAAGCAGCTAGCAGCTGCATGCAACTTTTGAGTTTTTTTTTAATTAAAAAAAAGGAAAAATTGGAGTTAAAAAATTTTATAATTTTTTTAATTAAAAAAATAAAAAGGGGAGAAATTCTCCCATTTTCTATATTTTAAAATATGAAAAAAATTTCTCGTTTTCCACCGACATGTGTATTTTTGCTAAATAACCCAAACATGCTTGATTTAATTAAATATATTTTTTTAATATTAAAAAAAAAAAAGCCGGGAAGAAAAACAATGCAATGCAATGCAATATTATTCAGTTGGAATAACCAAACACGGATCAAACTCACAGAAAAAAAAAAATGAACAGAAGAGAACAAACCAGATGAAAGATTTGAGGAATAAATTAATACACATCAACAACAGATCGAGGGAGTTCCGCATGCATAAACCCTAGCTAATTGTTAACCCCAGGAACTAATAATTCCCTCAACTTCTTGACGAAGTTCACCATGAACATCCCCTGTACCTCCTTATTCATCAAGAACTCCTTCAACTTCCTTTCCTTCTCCCTCGCATGCATCTCATTTCCCATCATTATCATCTTGTTCACTGCATCTCTAACTCCCTCTTTGGTAAACGTCCCGTTTTCCTCATCCCTCTCCACCACCACACCCACACCAAGATCTCCGGCGAATAAGGACGCATTCAAGAACTGATCCCCACGTTGGGGCAACATCACCAATCTGCATCCATAAACAATCCCCTCCAGCAACGAGCTGAACCCTGCATGAGTGACAAACAACCCAACTTTCCGGTGGCGTAGTAACTGCTGTTGCCGCACCCACCCGGTGTGCACTATCCCCCTCCCTTTCACTCTCTCCGCAAACCCTTCCGGCAACTTCTTCTTCAACGTTTGCTCATCATGACCACCACTTTTTGTAAAGTTGAGTACAACTATGAATGGTAACCCGGTCATTTCCAGACCGAGAAGTAGTTGTTTGATACTATAATCATCGAGGAAGGCCTCACTCCCAAAGGAGCAGAGAATGACAGAAGAGTCCTCTGGGAACCTCTCTAGCCACTCCTCCCAGTGACTCTCTAGATCGCCTATTGCCGGCTCCGGTACGGCGGGGAAGGTGAGTATAGGCTTCTTAAACTCAGATTCCAAGTAGTTTATATAAGGACTTTCCATTTCCATGCAAGATTTTATGATGATCGCGTCGCTGGCGTCTATGCAGCTCACCACGCGATCGTACACGCATGGCATGCCATCGAAGCTCTTGAATATGTAGGCGAAGTCGTTGGCCTGGTACTTCGGTACTGAGGAGAGGGAGGAAGTTGCCGGGAAGCCGGGTGGCGGCTTTGACGTATCGCCGGAGCATGATCGACGAGAGGGAACCACAAGGTACGCGTTCGTGAAGGAGCTGAAGATGGAGAAGAAGATAGGTTTGACGCCTAGTGGTCGCGCGATGGAGGGAACCCACTGGTGGTTGAACTCGTAGATGATGGCGTGGGGACGGAGGAGAGTGAGCAGCTCGGTCACTTGGGGTTGAGTGAGGTCCACGGCGCGCTTGAGTAGCTCGGCCATGGCCAGGGTTGCGTCAGCAGTGGTCTCGATTCCAGGAGGAAGGCCATCGACGTGGGGAAGCTGAATGGAGTGGACGGAAACGGCGGGGGAGTCAGAGAGGAGGTGGGTGATGCGATGAAGTGTGCCGGTGGTGGTGATGAAGGTGATGCGTATGCCGGGATGGGCGGAGAGCTTGCGCGCGAGCTGGATGAAGGGATTAATATGACCGAAGGCGAGAAACGGATACATGACGAGGTGGAGCTCGGCGTCCGTTTCAAGAGGAGGCATTTTGTCGAACACCTTGCGACGACTTGGTGGGATGGGATCTCTACTGGTCGAACATCTTGTGTTGTTGGCTATATATATATATATACACACACACAATGTACACATTATGACCGTTGGATCATAAATATGGTGGGATAGGTGATGACCTGGCCATTCCGTGAGTAGGTAGGACTAGTGGTACTAGAGAGAGCTCATATTGCCTTTTCCATTATCATTTCAGATTGTGAAAGAAGGACAGCATCAGAGAATTTCTCTGGTTCTGAAATTAGAAAATATGATCTGTGGTGCAGTTAAGTTATGAGTAAACATGATTGACAACGGATTTTTAATTTTGGGGGACAATGAAATGAACGAGTGGGGTTGATAACATTCATTTGCAATATAAATTTTATATGGAACCTCAACTTATGATTTGATTTAAGAAAAAAAAATACATTTATTTAGCATCAGTAAATGACATATATATATATATATATAATATAACAGATAATGTGAACATAATCTAATGTATGACCTGTTATGGTGGAAGATCACCCGCTCATCTCAATTAGCAGAAAATGGAATAAATGGTAAAGAGCACTGAGGTTTAACCAGCACCACATTCCAAGAACCCTAGCGAATCAACTTGATAATGAAGTTTCCACCAAATCAACTTGATCTGCAAAGTGCTATCAGCCAAGTGCGCTATTGGAAACCCTAGCGAATAAGAAAGGTATGAATAAATTATAGCAGCCTAAAAGCCTTTTTTAACTTCTTCCCCTCCCCTCTATAGTACATCTCTTTTTTTTATGAGAAAAATTTACATGGAATAAATCAAAATTGTTGGTAATGAAGCTAGAACAGTCTCTGCTCCCAATGACAACATGAGAACCGTCTTTCCCTGACGAGGACTCCGGACAATGGACTAGTTACTTGTCTCTTACAGGCAAAGGTGACCATGCTGCTGATTGTGTGCAGATGCACTGGGAGCTTGCGTAGTGCTGTAACTCGATTGCGCATTCGTATGGATCCAGGGCAAAGGTCATGCACACACATCACTTCGCCACAATGATAAGTCTGAGCTCACACTTGAAAGAGCAGTCATGCAGTAATGATAGAACGCAGCCTGAAAAAATAGCTGCTCCTATACCATGACCAAGAGACTTGGTAATTAGAATGGTGATGTAAACAATTCCCCGTTAATTAGTATGGAATCACATATGGCAGAGCAAAAACATCCGCAGAATCAATGTGCATTGCCTGTGCCCACACTTGAGGTATTCCTTCGGCCTTGAGCTTTACTGGTTTTTTTTGCAGGCAGTTCTCCGTGCTGAATAGCCATGACTGGTCATCATTTTCAGAAAATTCCTCCATTTTGGGGACAGAATATACTTGGCTGAGATATCTGCAATCGCGATGGGGTGGCTTTATGGAGATTTCACCCTTCCCACCAGTTTGCACAGCAGCCGAAGGTTTCATATGGATTGAAGGTGTATGAGCTCCTGCGATACCATTCTCCTTGTGGATTTTGTTACCTGGAGGTTCTGCTGCTTTGACACTATTTGAGGTCTCAAGCCTGATCAAAGGATTAGGTGATGGCATATGACATGGTTCCAATGTCCTTCCATTCTGTAAAGTTGGATGAAGGGAAGGTGTTGCCTTCAGAAGTTTATTTGGTCGCACATCATTTTCTGTGGGCACATGTGCAATGGAGAATCAAAAGATGAAGAGTCTCCAATCTATAACAAGGGAAGAACAAGTTTCACAGAGATTATTGATAACAAATGCACATATAAAACACTCACCGTGCAATATACCATTTATTTCAAAGTCCTTCCTCTTCTTGGTACTTTCATCAACATGAGTACTCTTTTCACTGTCTGTGCGATAATCATTGAGCTTGATACTTGAACTGTCTACCAGACCCTTTTTACTGGAATCCTTTATAATCTCTCGAGCTTTCTCCCTCTGTTCACCTTTCTGCCTCATTTTATCCTTTTCCCTTTTCTTATTTGTATCTTTGTCTTTATGCTTGCTTTTGTTTCTTTTCTCTTCTCGATCTTTATCCCTGTGTCCATCAGCTTCTTGGTCTTTAGCCTTATCCTTTGCTCCAGTCCTCTTCTCTGCACCTGTTTCCACCCGTTTACCCAACCCACTGTTCCTTCTTTCTTCCTTACCAGCAAGATTTGGAACGATTTTGCTTCCAGTAGCTCTCTCCTTTTCAAGAGCCATTGAAGCGCCAACACTCCCAAATCTTTTGTCCGTATCTTTTTCGACCACCTTGTCCATTCCATCGTTTCTTCTTTCTTCTGTACCAATATGGTTTGCGACCATTTTATTCCCTGTTCCTCTTTCTTTATCTGCTGCCATTGCAGTACCCTTGCTCTCATTCCTTTTCTGACCTGCGCCAGTAGCCATCGTCTCTGTTCTTTTTTGCAAAGAACTACTAATTGCACTTCCAGAATCAATGGCCTCACTTCTTTGACTTGAATCATTGATTGCAGTTCTAGCATCGGCATTCTCAATACCTTTTTCGAGTGATCCACAAATTGCAGTGATGGAGTTTGTGCCCCCAATTCTTCTTTTATCCAAACTGCTAATTCTAGAGCCAGCGCCAGCACTTTCAGTTCGTTTCTGAAGAGAATTAGTACTCGAAGTTCCAGCATCCTTGATTTCAATTTCTTTAGGAATTGAACATGCCTCATTTCTCTTTTGAATTGGAGCAGTGGCTGCAGTTCCAGTACCCACACACTCACTTCTTCTTTGGACTGGACTGCCAAATGGCATTCCGCTTCCCATGATCTCATTTCTTTTTTGAAGCAAACCACTAGAGTTTTCAACCACCCTATTTGCCACCCCTTTCTCTTCATTTCTGATTCTCCTGCCAAATTCTTCTGCATATTTAGAATCTTTAACATCACCAGCCTTCTGACTGCTACCACCAACTTTCTCTCCATTCTGAGGCACCGCATGTGCCTCATTTCTTACCTCATTTGATGTCCTGCTTTTGTCTTTATCTTTGTCCTTGTCCTTTTTCTTATCTTTGTGCTTTTCTTTGCGATCTTTTTTCTCTTTGCGTTTATCTTTGCTTTTATCCTTATCCTTTTTGTCTTTGCCTTCTCTCCTTTCTTTGTCCTTCCTCTCTTTCTTATGCTTCTTCTCTTTGGGCTTCTCCTGAAAAAATCAATGCGAAGTCTAAGGTCATTGGACAAATTAGTCAAAAAGCTAGAAGAAAACAGAAGGTCACTTCAGTATATAAATGAGTTTATAAAACATGACAGCATCAATCTAACATCATAAAGTAAGACTAGCTAGAACTTCCAGGAAAGATATAACCATCATCCCACAGCTCAGTTGAGGATGACAGAGAGAATAAAAGGAAATCGAGATACTAGACACAAGATTAAGTCAATACATTCTAAAAGGCCCTATAATGACGTCAATAAAAGGATTCCAGTGCTACTAAAAAGCCAGAAGCATCAGGATGAGAAGAAACAGCCACTAATGACAGATGAGTACATTATGTCAAGTACAGAATATCAATGTAAACAAGATTTAAGTCTGGCCATTTCATTGAGGATAGTGTCTTGCATCGAAGTCCTAAAGTATGGTAACTACAAATAAAAGGATAGAATTTAGTCAACAAAACAAAGACCAGCTTACATTTAAGCTTCTTGAGTTAACAGAAAACCTAAATAGGAATTATGCTATCATTACTAAATAACTGGGGCAAACAAATGCTACTGAGGGTTAACATAACAAGTTAGCCTTAATCATATGAAAGGCACACAGTAAGCATAAAACTGAGCTTACTACAAATTTCATCTAAAGATTAGCATCATTTAAAGCTCAGTAACCGAAGGAAATGCTGAAATTCTCCAAAGAAGAAAAGGCAAATATAAAACCTAATCAATGCAAATGAAGTCATGGACATATTCGAGAAATTAAGTCAAACAATAAGTTAAAACAACCAAAGAACAAGGACCAGGAATAACATTACATCTACTGATTCCTTAAAAGACATTTAATATTTGTCTCCATGACTCAACCACTAACAATGGCACACATCCACTCCATTGCTAATCTTCAACTTACAAGAAGTGAATGGCACAATTTTATAACCATTCTGTTAGTCAGTTGATTTCAAGAATTTAGCAAGAAAATCCCCTTTAGACCACATGCTTCATTTAGCAGTAGTTTGGATATTACAGGAAGAAACCAATTACAGTATCATAATACAATATTTGGTATCAAGCTTGCAAACCTCATTGAGGTATGAGGTTGGCAAGTGAAAAAGAATGCAACACCAAAACCTAAGCCATGATCTGGGATAACAGTCAAACTAGGCCCCAATATAATTTGTGATATCACCAACATACTAAAGTAATCAAAACTGTCACATGAAAAGGATGGCTCAGCTCCAATGTAGGAGGGTTTCCCCCACAAAACAATTTAATTTTTAATTTAGACCAAATTAGAAAGTCAAGTATGAGCTTTTATTATGTGAGGCATGAGTTACAAATTGTTGGAAAAAAAAATATGGATGAAAATCAATGGAACATGGCTCATAAATAAATACAGTTGAATTAGGCTCAGATCTGAAACGTGAGGTGATCATAACAAGTGACAGAAGACACAAACATATCTTATTTACAAACAAAACTAAACCTAGTATCAGTCAATCCTTCATAAAAAAAACTGATGTTAATTGAAATTCCTGACCATAAAGACGAAGATAAAAACAGGAACTCAATTGACTTTCTGAAATAAGCCTAAAACACAAGAACATAAAAGCGTAGAGTGCATCAACAACCCAAGAAGGAAAAAGAAGATTAAGGGTGATCAAAGGAAGAAGTAATAGGTGCTCAAGAGACGCCAACCAAAAACATTTGGACCAACCCCCTTCCCCTCTCTCTAGATGTAACAGAATTCCTTGGCAATCCCTTATCAATGTCATAAATTAAACAATTCATAACTCATCTACATCAACCTATTGTGTTATGTTCTGCTAACCATAAACCTTTGATTGTACCCTAGAGCTAAAACCGAACTATGTCTACAACCCTAACATCTATAGCACAAAATAATCAACTAAAACTGAAACCAATCCATCCAAAAGAAAATAAATGTTGATAAACCAACAGACTTAAATGCACCTACAATAAGACAAAACAGACAAAACAAGGGCTCCTAGGTCAAATACAAAGAGAAGACAATATTAAGCCGCACCAAATTGTTGTCCATTTCAAAAATAGTAAGCAAAGTGAAATAGGGTGAAAAATATGAATTCTAACTATATACACATCATCCGGTCAACTTTTAGAAGTTGTCATTAAGAATAGAATGAATGTTTCCAACAAAGATTCCTAATCATAGCATGATAGTTGATAATTTTATCAAACAAAAGTTATCAGCTAAGTTTAAGTTAAAAGTTCAGTTCCAATAGAAGTGAACAATAGAGATGGAACTGTATATCGTATTCACGCCAAAAAAGTTTGTCATTGGATCAACAGCTTGGTTGTTTGATGAAGTTCTCCACAATCTTCACAAAAAGGCAATGCATTGCAACAGAGAAGGTAAAGTTTACACGATATCTAGGAGCATGTTTTGGGGCATCACACTAAAATTTTTAGACATGGGATAAGACTTGATTAAGGAAACATAATATGGAAAATTCACTCTGAGATAGCTAATTGACCCAAGCATTGATCTTTTGTAAACCCACTCTCTCTAATACTGCTAATTGAGATTTGCAAAAACTATGGTGATAATTACTATGCTATGTACTTCGCTCAAATTTGATCTACAAAAGTGACAAATAAAAGGAAATCCAAACTGAATAGTGTTTCTATAGCAACTAAACATGAATTTTATGAAATGCAATGATAGTAAAGAACCATCTCATTACTGCTTAGAAATCAAACGTGTCCTAAGGTAAAACACGATATATTTCAATAAGCACATAAGAAAATACATAAGATGCTTCAAAATATCATAATCGATGATGCCAACAGGACTCCAGATAAGAAACTGACAAATCATTATAGGCAACTAGTTAAAAGCGTTGATCATAAGAATTTTCACAAGCTCAACTTATCAACAACCACAAACAACTAACGGTGAACTATTAGAGTCATGCAACTTAAACAGGATTCCTGCCATTAAAAGAAAGATTCAATGAAGTCTACAACTTTAAATCATGTGTCTTCAAAATAACAAACTCAGCCATCATTAAACAAGGTCTGAATTAAAAGTCCATAATTCTTAACACAGGACATAGACAAATGATCAATCTCAAAAATGACAAATTTGTTTGAAATTTCAAATCAAGTAACGAAAAACCATAAAAACAATAAAAAACATAAAGCATCTTATCAAAAGTCACATAATGTTTACAATACCATCCTTGATCTAATTAAAAGCAAACATGAAAATGTAAAGTTCAAGCAAATATCATCAAGAGTTGAAACAAAGCTTTTCTTATCATGTAATCACAAACAGTGATAAACCCCAATACCCCATCCTAAAGCAAGTTTTAAGATGTGAACTTTAATGTTATGCCAACCATGCAATTTGGTAAGAGAATATAAATTAAGTGGTATATAATACATGCTGCCAAATATATAGCCAACAGCCCATAAAAAATATAGATGAGAAGATTATAAAACGAGGGGCTCTCCCTCCATTCTCTTCAATATAAACGATTAAACCAAAAAAAATCAAATCACAAAGTCCTAAACAAGTGTATTCAAGATTAAACTAGCAGATAAAAAATGACTTCAACATGTCCAAACCTATGTTTATACCGAAATGACTTAAAATTCATTTAAAGGCATTGTTCAAATATTAATATAAAAGACGAAAAGGGCAATATTGCTTTAGCATTAACAGACAAAATTAAGCCAAATTCTCAAAATCTCAGGTCAACATTCAATATAAGCCAAAAAGTCCGATTGCAAGGATCAACAATTTTATGGTTGCACTAAAATCAAAAGCTGGATTAGAGGATAAATTCACGGTATGCCTTTTTTGCAAAGGACAAACTGAAACCATGCAACTGGAAACTATAAACCATGAAAACATCGGTAAAGTTATCACTTAGGTATTCTATTTTTCACTATAATTACTTTATAATGCTTGCACACAAAAGGCAATCCAGTAACAGGATGAGCAACAAGTCAAATGCTTGTCAAAAAAGGCCATTTTGAAGTTCAATTTTTGCCGTGACCTTTGCTCACAGACAACTTCAAGAAAACTGGCATAAATGACGACTCCGATAGGGAAAACTATGGCACTGTAACATATCAACAACAAGCCACAACAAGATCAGTATCATTGGCTTTAAATGCGAAGAATTATCTCACTCCCATGAATGTGATTTTTTCCTAGCATGAACTATTCACTGACCAATAAACGATTGGCTAACTCATTAGGATATAAGCCAATAAGTCAATAAAGCACATGCTACCAAAATTCAAGCAAATGGAACCATAAATTCATGAGCGATGGTAAACCTTTGCAAGTAAATCTAAGTGTTCAATCGGAGGTTTATTCTCATATCCCGGAGGTGGAAAAGGGAAGCAGCGAGACATATTCCCACTAATTTCCAGCAAAACGGTTCCAATGAGTGACCGAACCACCACCCACGCTGCTCCTCATACACCATGTCCTCACGCTCATCTCCAAGCCCCAGTCCTACTCCATTAATGCGCAACAAACAACACAAATCCAACAACAATCCCTTACAAAAAAAAAAAAGTTCCAAAACCAAAGGATCAATCTCAGCAACAACTCCAAAAACGAAGCAAAACCCGGGTGGATTTAAAAGTGCAGTCCTCTTCCATGTCCGAATCGAGGAGATCCAAAACCAACAGAACTGATCTCAAGAGCAGCCCAATCAAGCGATCAATCCCTCTGATCCGAAAGAAAGCCCGCAGCCCTAAACAAGGCAACAAGCCTAGCAAATCAAAGGAGAAGAGAAACCCTAGAAAGTGGTTCCTCGGCCGGGAGAAGCTCGAGAAAGCGGCAAAGTTAGGGTTTGGGGTTTTCAAGGATCAATTCGTTGCGCTCCGGCGAGAAAGAGATTGAGAGACGAAGAGAGAACCACAAGAGAAATGGAATGAAAGAAAAAGAAACCAAAAAAAAAAAAAAAATTCTACTTCTCACACCACTGTCCAATTTATTTATGTTTCTCTCTCTAAACCTTTTTAATTTCTCTCTCTAGAAAATTCTTTGTTTCTCTCTCTAGATTGATGGAAGTTTGGCCAGTGTTGTGTTGTTTTGTTGTGTGTGGTTTTTGGTTATGCTTTTTTTTTTTATAAATATTTTTTTATTTTTTTTAAAAATTTTATTTTTTTAGTTTTTTTTATGTTAAATTAAAAATTTTTTTTAATCCTCTACTAAATTTAAGTGAGTCATATCAGCTTTTTATTTGATGATTTATGTTTAAAAATTTAGATAAACCCGATATGGTTAAATTAAAATTGTAAAGGAGTTTAAATATTACGGTTCAAAATAATTTTTTTTTTTTTTACTTTATTTTTTTCTAAAGGTGGTGAAGCCATGAGTATAGGAACATTTTTCATCAATAAGTTAACAAGGTAGTTATTATTTATTAATAGTATTTTTATAAAAATTTTAGATTTATAATTATTAAAAATAACTGTGAATTATATAAATTTGTATATTTTAGTTTTTGATTCCATGTATGTCTTAATCAATGCTGATATATATATATAATCATGGTAAATTTTTTGTGAGTCACTTTGGTGATTTTTTTATATAAAAGTGAATATATTTTTTATTTTTAGTACCTAAAAAAAATTTAGACACCAATTGATTCTTTTGCATATTATATGATTTCACTCTCGTGTAGATGTAAACTTTCTAACCAGATTTTTTTTTTTAATTATAATTTTTGAAGTAAAGATATACATTTGTATGATAAAAGCAGAAATAAAAATTATATCTTATGTTGGGGTTTTCCATGTTAGTTCTTACTTGATGTGCCAATGTATCATGTTGAGATGTTTAATTATATATATAAAAAAAAAAATCCATGATCCATTCAATAATTTGTGCAAATTTTTTTAAAAAAGATTTGAAAAAATAAACGATGATTTTATTAATAAAAAGTGGAGGAGAAAAAAAATGGAAACATAAATGATATTTAAATATCTCAGCAAAAATGATATACAAAATATATAACACAAAAAAAAACAATACTTAGATATTTATGTAAAAGTGACCTACTTGAAACTCACTGCAAGCTATATGTGTTATATATGCTTGTAATGATTAGGATTTAAATTTTTCACACTGTTATTTAATCATAATGTAACCCTCTTTCAATGCCGACATCAATTTATCTTAAAAACAAAAATATTTTTAATTTCTTTTAATTGCAATATCAATTTTTAAATATGTTTTAACTACATCATTTTATTTTTTTTCCCTTTGATTTTTTGACTATATATAAAAGACGATAAAAATTTTATATTTAAAAAAAATTAAGAAAAGATAGAATTTGTTGCACTTATTTCACAAGACAAGAAAAATAAAATAAAATTTATTTTTAAATAAATTATGTGAAATTAAAAAAAACATAATAGACCAATTTTTATAGAAGAGAAAATGTTTAATATTTAGATTGGATTTTAGTGGGTAAAAAAGGATATTAACTAAATTTAAATTATAACTATTAAAAACATATGTGATACGTATCAAACATCTAAGTTTATATGAAAAATATATTGAAAAAAGTTTGTTGTAATCTGTGGACCAAAACCAAAACCAAACCCCTGGAGATAAAACACAAAAGGCAGAGCGGCCAAAATGTTCACAAATTATTTAAAACATATCACTTGTATTAGTATTAATGTTGCATTAAACGAGCTATAACCCGTTTTCATAACTGTTTTCCATTCTATATATCCGGAAAACAGAAAACAGGAAAAGCCAAATGGGAACAAGGAAAGGTGGCATGTGATATATATTATAGGGTGCCACTGCCAGTGAATTTTCCTGTATTTTTTGTATTGCCTTTTCTTGTAAATTTGGGCTTTCTCATTGACATTATTCGGCGCACGTGTCGCTCTTCTACTACTCGCCATCGACACGGATGACACCTTGGGTCACACGTGTCAGATTACCAACTTACCAACTTATTATTTATTTATTTATTTTTATTTATTTGTATTGAAGGAAGGAGTGTTTTATTTGGCATGCTATTATATGTCCGTACAGTGTTGAAAATCATATTGATATATCATTATATCAGTTACATTTTAAAATAATGCCAAAATTTATCGGATCATATGTTTGATATGTGATGAATGTTTAATATGTTTTGTGTCTTTAGTCAAACAATCAATAATTAATAAAATTTAAAAAACATATAATTTGGTGAAATATCCTAATAACTTTTTTATTTGTAACCATGTAAATAAACTATTTATATATATATATATATATATATATATTCAAAATCTTCAACTATGTTTTGGAAGAAATTCAAAATTTTAATTTTATGTATGAGAGTTAATCAAACTACCACTTACTTTATTATCTTAATAATAGATCATAATAACATTAGTTTAAGTTAAGAATTTAAATAATATTTTGATTTAAGGTAAAGGTGTAACTGTGTTTATATGTATATAAATATATATATATTATTAAATATTTATATTATTATTATTATTATTATTGTAATTATTTGCTATGGTTTTATTTTGATTGGTGATAAACTTTAAACAATGAATAAGGAGATGAATTTTAAAATAAGTTTTGTTTGCCTTGAATCGTTATCTTCATTTATTTATTTATTTTGATTAAGTAGATAAATTACTATTTATATTATCTATCATCCATGTGAAGGGATTTAACCTCTCAATCTCATACGGGACTTCCGTATTTTTTTTTTTACTTATTATATTTATTTCACAGTTTATGGGATAAATTTATATATATATATATCCATGTTCTGAAAATAAAATTTTATCTCTCACTCTCTTGATCTCTCGCTCCATCCAAAGAAAAGGTAATAGCGGTTTAATGCTAAATTCAAAAGTGTTTTTTAAATATTATAATAATAATAATAATAATAATAATAAGTAGGGTGTACTGTTCAATTATTTCTTTTTGGATTGATTGGGGTTAACAAAAGCAGCCCATGTGTTCCTGTTTTTATTTTCACATGTCATGCAATGAAATTAGGCTGATGATGCGTAGAACTTGAAGGTTGGAACAAAGAAAAAGTAAAATAAATTTCGCATTTATTTAATTCTTTAAAAATTACTGGTTATTTATAATAAATTATATATATAGTTGAATTATTTTTGTAAAAATTACAAAAAACAAAAATTATTGTGAAGCAATGTTACTATGTTAGTAATCTTGAGGACTTGAAATTTAATTTTATAGGAAAAAAATTGTCAAAATATTCAAAAAGGTATTTTTAAAATAAAAACATATATAAACTTTGTAATTATATATTAATGTGATATTACACAAATATTGGTTGGAAATCACTTGACTATAATTAATTGAAAACCCAAAAATCCTAAAATATTATATTTTCTGTAATATTACTACACTAGCGTCTACTAAACACAGACATGCTACATACCTTATAATGTGCCCAAAAATTTTACAAAATTCCTTTAACCAAAAGCCCCCTAAACAAAAGCTCATGAATCATCAACTATTCATTGAGTTTCTTTCTCTTTCTATTACATACTTTTTTTTTTTTTGTGAAATTTAATAATTACATGTATTTATCTTCATATATATAATTATGTCTATACGAAGATAAAACCTCATAATCTTAAACATTGTTGATATATTAAAATATAACCCCTACAACAAAATATTGCTTTTTATATTAACAATACTTTATATATGCCTCAATCGTATTTTGCAAGCAAATGAAACTATTGGTTTTTCACATATGAATTAAATATCTTAATCACTCAAGCATTACCATAATATCGGCCTATATTCACTTAAAATTTTGTTAAGTAAATAGTATAATTCTTAAAAAAAAAAAAAAGAAAATAGTAGCTCAGTCACAATTTTAGTATTTAGAGATATTTTTTTATAGAATTGTGGATAAGACACTAGTAGAATTTAAACCCTGACTTTTGAATTGAAGAAAAGAATGTGATAATCAACTAACTTGTGAAGGGATTTGTAGTAAAAAAAAAAAAAAACTAACCTGTGAAAGGTTTGACTTGATATTTAAAACTAACAAAAGAATATTAACTTCACGCTAGCTTATATATATATATATATATGTTCCATATTTTTAAACTTTTACAACCCTTTATTACAGTGGCGGACCCAGGAATTTAGTTTAGCCCGAGCTTAAATAAAAGTCAATATTCTCATATTCTCATATTCATCACCTTTTACATTTGTCATGCCACATTATTAATTTAATTTTTTTCTTAATTATTAAAAAAATCATAAATTTAGAACATTATTTTTTTATAATTTTTAAAATTTTCACAATTTGTTGAAAAAAAACCTTGTTTTTAATTACTAAAATTATTAAAAACTTACAACTGCAAACTCTAGGATTTGAACCATGGTGGGCTCCTATCATCCAACTCCGACAAATCACTCAAGCACATACCCATTACATATTGGCTAAACACAAACAAAATATTATTAAACATTAATATTCATATAAAAAAATATTATTGGACACAGTTCTTCTAAAGTTTTCTGACCGACCAACCCGGGCTTCAGCCCGGGCTGCCACCCATGTGGATCCGCCCCCGCTTTGTTATCATTAACATTAGCTATAGTAATAATGGTTAAGTGATCAGGCATTTGAGGTGATTTATTCCTATTATTAAAAAAAATCATTCGGTGATCCAATAAATATGAAACAAAACACTTCAGGAACAAAATTAAATATGGATTTATTCAGTGTTTTTTAATGTCCTTTTAATAGAGGATACGGGGCCAAGGCATAAGGCTGACATGTATGGTTTTGATATATTTAAATAAATTAAATTATATGAATTTATAATAATATATATATATATATGTATGTATGTATGACAGCCCAATATTTGATTTAGATATTGCATGAGTATTCTTGTTGTTAAATGAGTATTATTATGCATATCACATCATTGAGCTTAAGCATTCTTAGTCAATTTAATAACTAAACATAAAAATTGCACACAAATATGTATATATGTGTGTGTATATATATATATATATATATATATATTTTTACGGCTTTTGACGAGAAAACAAATGTGTTTACAAAGGTGTAATTGCCATATAAGTCCTTGTAATTGTGTACTTTCTGCCTTTTTAGTCCTTGCAATACTTTTAGGTACATTTAAGTCATCATATTTGATCGAGTTGGGACTTTCGAGTTTGAGGCGTAGATGACGTTATCTTCGCCGTTTCTTTTGAAAGTTTGGCGTGGTTTTTAAATATTTCATTTGTCAGAGTCTGATTAAGTTCTCAGATTTGATCGAGTTGGAACTTTTTAGTCCCTCTATTTCTTAATAAAAAAAAAATCACATTTGCAGTTAGGTCCAATTAAGTCCTCATATTTGATCGATTTGGGATTTTTTTAGTCCCCAATTTCATATTAAAAAGTCACGTCGGTACAGAAAAAGCTGAGAAAGTTAACGCCATCTATGCCGCGGACTAGAAAGTCTCAAATATGAGAACTTAAATGTACCTAAAAGTATTACAAAGATTAAAATGACAGAAGATATACAATTACAGGGACCTGTATGGCAATTAAACCGTTTACAAACCATGATATGTAATTAGAAAAAAGTATAAGGGTATATTTGTAAAAAAATCAGATATTTTTCTGCGGGAGGCTTTAAACCCTAGAAGAACCCTTTCCTTTCTCGCGCTCTTCAGCTCCTGTTTTAAGGGTTCCTGAAGGTAAAACCCCCCAAAACAAGTGTTTTCGTGCGCAAGTTGCAATTTTTCTTGTGCTTTTTTGGAATTTAACGACGTTGTTCTCGCTGTTTGATTCGTTAGATTGTTTGATTTCTTGTGCGTTCATTCTATTTTGTTTTGCTGGATTAATGAACACTCTCTTGTGTGCTTGGATTGTTGTTTGTATCACCATTCTCTATTGGCTTTCGATTTTTACTTTTTGAGAGGCTAGATTGAGAAATTAGGTTTGAATATGATGGCATTATTTCTTTATTCATTTTTTGTAGCAAGTTTTTGGATGGTCTCAATTCATTCTTCAAGTAGGTTTGGACACTGATATGTTATATGTTAAAGGATTTCGGTATGAAAAGCTCTTATCTTTCCCCAGTTGAAATATTACCCATTAGTTATGTATACTATATGAACTATTTTCCTGTTTATGCCTCTTTGTTGGAAGACCATATTTTATTTTGTTAGTCAATAATGGAGATTGGTATGATTGATTGTCAATGTTTGAACTTTTGTGTTGGAATGATGAAGGTGCAAACCTTGAACTTGGATTAGTTGTTTAAAAGAAAATAATTCAAATGGTTATGCTGTGATTTTTTTTTTTTCCATCAAAGTATATGCCATAGTTCATTTTATCATGGGAATTAGCACACAAGGTTGAGAAAGATTACCTCTTTCTGTGAGATTTATATTTTTTTAGTTCCATTATCATCATTGATCTGATATTGATATTCATTACACTTTAGTGTTACTTCTCTCTTTACTTTATAATATAACTTGGTTGATATTTTAGCTAGAGGCTTTGAAGATTTTAAGAGAACTTTTATTCGTTTCTTCAAATCTCTTACACCAGCTCTTACTGTCCAGTCCGAATCCTACAATTTTTCAAGCAGCTGTTCTTGTTGTGTTGATTTCAAGTCCAAAACCTGGAAAATGATAAATAAACAAGGGGAAAATGGCCGAACCATGGTTAGCTTTCTTGAAGTTTCATGTAAAAACTGTTGTGCTTTAAGTATTTTTAACAGCATGGTGATAAATGAGAATAAATTTTTCCCTTACCTATATTCACCAAGACTTGTCCTTGCATTTCATGTGAGAATCATTCCCACTCATCTAATTCTCACTTGTCACAACTACCCTAGTTACTCATTCAAGCTGTGATTTTGGTGATATTGGGCTCAAGATTAATTATTGCTGTAATTTAATTCTGGCTTGTTTTTAGAAGTAATTTTTCTTTTTCAACAGCAACATTTCCTGTCAATTTGTAGAATAATGATGAATCTTGATTGTTCAAAAATTACCATGCTAATGAGTGGCAGATTGTTTTGACAGATCTCAAATCATTCAACCAGATGGCATTCTGCAAGCTTATTAGGCAGAGCATACTGAACAACTTGTCATCAACTGGACCACGTCCTGTGACACATTTACTGAATGCCACTAGGGGTTTTTCTTCATCTTCAAAACTCTTCATTGGAGGTAATGTGTATTTCCTGGACTGCTACTCATCCATTTGCATCTTTTGGCTCATTTTATTTTTTCCATGTAACTACATGCATAAGTCGGCAGCTGTTTATTTTTTCTTTCTGTTTTATTAATATTGAATGAGTTGTTATTGAGCTATTCTCTTCAGGTCTTTCCTTTAATACCGACGACAAAACACTGAAGGAAGCATTTAGCAGCTTTGGTAATGTGCTTGAAGGTTGGTGATCTTTGGTTACAAAAGCATTGCTGAAACAATTATTGGCAGTATATGGTTCATTGTGCTTATGATATTTTTAGGGTTGTGATTTTTCTTCTCATTTTTCAGCACGAGTTATCACAGACCGAGAGAGTGGAAGATCTAGGGGTTTTGGGTTTGTGCTTTTTGAAAGTAATGAAGATGCCAATGAAGCCATGTCCAGCATGGATGGTCAGGTATGCCAAGTCTAATTACAAGTTTTGTTGTTGTGCAAGCAAAGTACATTGTAAAGTTCAATGCCAGATTACCCATTTTACCACTCTCAGGAACTGAATGGGAGAGCTATTCGTGTAAGCTATGCCAGTGATGATCGAAGGCAACCGCGTTTCAGTGGAGGTGGTGGTCATGGCAACACTGGGTTTTGAAGGATTGGGAATACCAGAGTTTCACAAAGAATATTTGTGCATTCTCTTCATGTGCCCAATGCATTGCTTTCAAATATAGTCTAGTAACTAATTGTTGGATATTCTATTGCTGATGAGAGTTTCTATAGTTTATCTTGTCTGTCTAGTAGTGTTTGCATTACAGGAAAACACTGAATATGACTGCTTATTAATATCTTTTCATGTTTATGTTACCTAAGCTGTTGCTGCTATTTTAACAGTTGTGTTTGTTGCTTTCTGTGTTTTCAGACATTTAATTGAAAATTGTGAATCTAAATCTAACCTGAAGCTTCACACTAACAATTGTTCCGAGGTTCATTCACATTTCATGCAGTTTGAGAGTAACTTTCTGCACAAGGGGTAAAAACTCATTCTTGCACTTAAGTGAGATACACACAAGATAAAATACTAAATCAATGTCTATTGAACCAGTTCATATACAAGATTTGAGTGCAACAAGGAAGCCTGCATCAGCGAATGTGAATAGGCACCCAGTAATTGATTCAACCGTTCACTTCCACTTAGAAATTGAAAGCAAAGGTTAATTTACATAAACAGTTATGTGCATGAGACCACCGGGTCCTAGTTTTATCTATGCATCAATTAAAGATTACACATTACGCGTTCCTAAATGGAACACAGATAGTCTTTTGCTATGGCAAATCATAATAACTTGGAATGGCAAAACCAAAATGTTTAGCATGTTCCATTTATGCTTCTCCATCACTCCATAAGGCTGTTGCTGTCCGTCAATCAAATATCTCCTGCGCTTCAATAATGCTGTGTTGGCTGTGTTGACCATCAATCAAAGAGTCAGGATGATTAATATAAGGAAATTATAAACAAACAATTTAAAGGATGTTTTCTCAAATCTTACTGCTCATCCTTGGCGACACGATAATATTTCTCCGCGTGCTGGCGTTGACCAATCATTTGAGCAAACCGTTCATCATGAGTAATTACAATCAATTGAAAATTCTCTTGCCCCTTTCTGTCTTCCATAATTCTGTCAAAATCAAGATACCAGAGTTATGCCAGTTGCCCTTCTTAAGATAATTACTCACTATTAATAGAAGAATACAGGCAAATACCTAACAAGAGCTGCAGCTAGGCTTTCTGCATTCGGACCATCCAAGTTGGTAGTTGGTTCATCAAGTGCTAGTATACCGCAATTGAGACAAAATGTTTCTGCGAGTGCCAGCCGGATTATAAGGGAAGCAAGAACCTGAATGACAAATCACCACAAGTTCAATTAGGATCTAAGTTGAAGTGGGAAATAGACAACAATAAGCCCTATTTAGATATTGCCATCAAAAGGTTAGTGTATTTTATTCAGCCTCTTTGAACAACCAAACTTTTCTCCCACCTTCTGTCCAGCACTACATCTTCCACGCATTTCCAGCTCAGCATCACCAGTCTGCATGACCACCTGTAAATGCAGCAATCCATATTACTTAGCTTATCCAAGAACCTCTTCTAGGCTGTTAGGATTTTTACCTTGTAGCTGTATGATCGAGTGCCTGCACCTTCAGAATCAGAATGAATACTTATATAGTCAATGTCCTGTCCTCTATATGTTTGCTGCCATAATTCCCTGATGATCTTGTTAATTTCCTCCATCTTCATAGTGTGGAAACGCATGAGTGCCCTGGGCATATGTCAAGCAAGCAATAGAAGCCAAACTCAGTAAGCAGAAGGTAAAATGACAAATGGAAACAAACAATGCCTATGTGTGGTGCTCAATACCTATTTCTTACAAAGGAAAATGCATCAGGGATATGATGATCTGTGAGGTAAACTGCAAAAGTGAATGTGGAATCAGAGATTCACAAGACTAGTCACACCAAATCTAGTGCACAAACATGTACATGGATCCGCAAATGAAATGATTAACATCATAACCAACTTGTTTAGGTACACAAAGCCGATATGCTTGACCAACCTATCCATTATTTTAGTTTAAATGCCTAAAAATTCAATTTTATTAGATTTGGACAATCTCTTAAGAGAAATCTTTAGAGGCAAGAAATGTCAATGCGAATGCCATAATTTTAAGAGGAAGATATTCCATTACAAAAACATATTATGTTTCTTGAATAACATGAAAATCAATTTGTCAAGTGCTCACTTATCAAGGGCATTGTAGTATCTGTCCAGATCCTTATTCGCCATTTCAGTGGTCTGCAGGCAATGCACATAGTCAAATAGGAATTGATAGTAATGATGCTGAAAATGGCATGCCCAAAAAAAAAAAAAAGCACCAATCACCTTAAGTTGGATAAGCTGATTGAAATACCGCCGGTCTATGTCATTGTATTGCGTCTGTTTAAGCTCGACCTTGTTCTTTGATATATTGCTTTGATAGACTGAAAGTGTACCTTGGCATCTATTTAACTGTAAATTTGAGACAAAAAAAGAAAAATGGCATTACCATCAGATCAAACTAGGGCATCACATTTTCAATGACAAAAGATAATGATGAGCTGATAGTAGGGGGTATGGCATTATCTTCAAAGCCTTATTTCAAGGATATAAAGCATATTCCAGTTTACAAGGTAAAAAAACTGTAAAGCTCAACTCCAAAACCGAAGGCTTAAGTAAAAGACATGCTTTATAGGTCTTGTCTGGTCCATGCAATTAGAAAACCTCTTGTTGCCTAAATCCATATATCAGAAGATAGAAAGGGTTGACAATCTACAGAACCCCACCATGTAATTCCTTTTCAGAGGTTAGGGTCAGGTGTTTTAGTTGAAACTCTACCAGAGTACCAGCATGTTTAATGCGGTGTTCACAGCTGCCTTCTAAGAATCCTGGTTTCCCTACATTCAAGTAAAAACTGTGAATGTACTTTACCAGGTACATAAATCTGCGATCAATTGCTTAAAATTTTTGGTATTATGGCAACAAGACATTTTAATCAACCTAGTTGGATTTAGTGCCTCCGCAATGCTTATGCAGTCCAGTATTTTTCCATCAATAACTGATTAAGGTAACCTTGGTTACTGAAAGTATTTGTGAAAGAGTCATGTTTAGTAGAAGCCAATGGTGTGATTAAACTGAACTACAGCCATTATGAATGAATTAGTTCAACATAGGCATTAAAAAAGAAAAAGAAAAAAGAAAAAGAAAAACCCCTCATATAGTCTTCAATAGTTGAGCGTTGAACAATCCTTATAGCCCAATTAACAGTCTGAGTTTCTAAATGTCCATTCCTTTCTTTTAAACTTCCAGAAACCCTAATTTTATCATACTTTTTGCAAATTCCAAAAAGTAAACAGAGACAGAACAGATATGTTTAAGTGGCATATCTACTGATAACGAATCAAATGTTGAAAGACCGAATCCTACTCCATCCCACATCCATAGAAAGTGCTTAGTTCTGACTGTGGATGAACAGACCAAGATAAACAGAGAGTGACCTCTTCTATTTGTTGAAGAAACAGTACACCAGTGCTGAACATCATAACTCATCTATGCATCCAATTTTCAAGATGCTATTTCCTTCCTTTTAAACTTCCATAATACCTATCCAAACACACACACACACACACACACACACACACACAGTAAAATAAAAATAAAAATAAAAAAATTCCACAAAACTATGTATATATATAAGCCTCCTCTAATCTGTCCTCAATAATCTTAGCATTTATATTAATTTAAGACCACAACTAATAAAACAATTATAAAAGGGAAAAAGAGACGAACATGGACAAGGACATATCACCAGAAATGTAGAGTATAGATATCACTGGGAAGCTTAATTTTTTTTTTTTTTAAATATGTATAGTTCACTACAAAAGAACAAGAAATTCTTCACCCATAACAGAGTTCGCATCATAATTATTATCTTTCTCTCACAAACATAGAATTAATAACTTCTGCTTCAGTTTCTAAATCATAGAAGTCATAAAAAAGGAAGAAAATTTTTGGTTTTATTCCTTCAGAGGAGAGAAAGGTGAACTTGAAAGTTGAGGGATGCACACTAGGCCGACTTAAGATAGACATTATAGTTTAACTAAAGTTTTCAACTACACATTTTACAAATTGATGGCCGCAAATTATTAAGGAGCTACTTTAAGCAAAGTTCAACATTTCAATGCTATTAAAAAAACATGTTGTCAAAACCCTGTCAGAAACCCAAAACCCCCTTCAACTTGCTATACGCTTGATCCAAACTGAGTAAAACTGTTTGAGATGCAGGGCAACCACTTGCATTTAAAAAAAATATATAAAAAAAAAAAACTACGTCCTCTAGTCATCTCATCCCTAACCCTAGAATACAAGTTCAAACCTTGTAATTAACTCCCAACGTTCTCAAATCATAGCATAAAATGAGCATCTGTTATAATTACATACCTATCTAGTCTACTGATTTTCTCAAATCAATTAACCCAAGGAAAAGCAACATGCCAACATGTTCTTTAAGATCACAAATATATTTCAGTCGATCTATGCTAATTTATGATGGATATTGATATTAAATGTTTGTGAGTGCTAATTAGTGCTAGCTTAAAGGTTGATAGTTGTTTTTGGCAGAAAGAGATGACATCAAGCTGATCTCCTCATGTTAAAATGCAATGGATCAAAAGTTGTGTACTTTTGCTACATTCCAGGACATAAATGAAATGGATCCACATGAGTAGGTCTGCTGAATGTAGATGTGCAGTTTCTATAAGCTCAGGGCTAGAATTATCAACATGAACTATATTGAACATGTTTATCAATCATGATCAATAGTAAACAAGTCAAATTAACTGAACAAAATAAGCATAACCAATATTCTGATGATAAATACATAAGCACTTAAGAGGAATAGGCCATCATCAAGAGATTAATGAACAGTTCTAGTAAAAGTCATTATCACCTCTGAGAGAAATCTCTCTTTTTCTTGCAAATGCCTTTTCAGATCAGCTTCCACTGCTGATGCTCCACCAATACTTAATACTTTTTCCTCCAATGATTCTATCTCACAAGTCAGTTCTTCAACTTCAGCCTTTGTTTTTCTGTAATTTAGATTGTCATCAATATTTCTTTTTAGATGATCTTGATTTCGCATTAACTCTTTACTTTTGTTCAAATCAGCTGATATTTGCTGTTTCATGCTCTCACATTTCTGCAGTTGAGATTTGGATAAAGAATGCTTGTCCTGTAGGTCTTTCAACTTCTCTCCTTTCCTAGAATCCTGATACCTGGTACCATTTTGAACAGAATACACAGAGACTTGATAATGAATCATGTTAAATCATAGAAGCAAGTCTCTGATTGAATATACATACTCTTTGATCTTAGAAGCAAGTGCAAGAAGCTTTTCTAACTCTTGCTGAAAAACTCTTTTATTTTCAGCCATCTCATCATATTCCTGTTCAAGTCTGGATTTCAACTCATTGTATTCTAGCAGTGATGTGTCTTTCTCCTTCACCACTGAAACAAGATCTTCAGCCAAATGCTGAAAAATCACAAAAAATCTATAGGCAGTGAAAACAGGACAAGCACCAGAATGTAGTAGCATGAAGTCATAAACTCAGAATTCAATTTTCAAACTAAGCCTTAACATATGGATGAGCAACAAGTTCAGTTCAAGGAACAGTAAAAGCAGATGGGCTTTTAAAAGGAAACTGTTATAATTGATGGTACATTGGTAGTCACAAAAAACAAAACAGCGTTAAATTGCTGTTCCAATCATACTCTAGTGGCATGGGACTAAATTAAATCAGGCAATTAAAAATTGCACTGAAAATAATTATATAACTCAATAAGCAAATATTAGAAAAAGAGTCCAGGAAACAAGAACCATACAAGAGAAACATGAGAGATGCAAGTAAACAAGATTATCCTCCGAGAGATTATGCACACCATTGAAAGACAAAAACCAAATACACTATACAGTGCAGACAAGTGTTTAGGGTAAACACACAAGTGGGAGGGTCAATATGAGAACAAAGACGTTATCCAAAATACACATTACGAAGGAAAAGGCCAGGATGGTGACATATAAAGAGCACAAAAATCATAGAAAGGTCTTTAGGGTAGTTATACTGTACTTATAAAAAGCTTTACATATTGATATCTAATAATCACTCGCAAATGGATACTTTATATCTGCCTTCTGTTAATGTTGAGAGGAAATAAAACTTCTTTCACTCCCTGAGGAAAAAAATAATAATAATAAAGTATCTTCTCTGCTCTCCAAATAAAAATATATAATTAAAAACAAAGCAATTATGCACTTGTGAAATCATATTAATCTCTGTTCTAACTCCATGTTAGCAATGTAATGAATCATTACAGAAGCCATTTAATAAAAATCAATTCAGCCAAATGAGTTAAGCTAAAGAAGCAAAACAATGATCTGAATGTGCCCTTTATAAAAACTAGTTAGGTCAATCCTAACATATGTCCACATACAAAATGTGTTGAACCACTCTTAGGAGAGTTACATCTCCCAATTTGCTAATCAAATACTCCCTCCGTTCCTTTATACTTGTCATGTTTTGGAGCTCTTTTTTGTTCCTTTTTACTTGTCACATTAGAAATTTTGTGCAGCATTAAATAATTTTTTTTCCAAATTTACCCTTTAATTTAATGTACTTATACAATTTTCAATAAATCACAATAAACTAAGCATTAAATCATATACTCTACTTAGTGGAGTTTTAAACAGGGATAGTTTTGGAAAGTAATGAATTTTTTTTTATAAAATATAGGTAACCAACTAACTTTAACCAACTTTTTTTTAATCGGTGTGAATTAAGTAAATATGACAAGTAAAAAGGAACGGAGGGAGTAAAAAGAACATAAATTTGAAAGGGCATATTTATCTAAACGATCAACTAAACCACAACAAGCATGGACAAAGTAGCTGCTTTAGGAGATTTGAGAATAAAAATAATAAAAATAATAATAATAAATAATAATAATAATAATAATAATAATAAATAAAATAAAATCAATCAACAAAGTAAATTTTAGGTCAAAGGAATACCAAACACAAGCCAGATGCAAGCACTCGAGAAAAGATGGCAATATTACATGAAAATGAAACGAAACCCACCTTCTCATCCAGGTCCAGCTGCTCATTTTCCTCAGCTAATCGAACCAATTCCTCCTCCGTCTTCCGAATTTTATTCAGTATATTGGTTGCCTTCAGCTTCTCTTCCCTAACAGAATGCCAACGAGTCTGTAAATTTGATATGTCAAGGTTTAGGTACCTTTGTTCATCCCTCAGATTCTCTACTTCTTGATTTAGAGTCTCCCTGTTCCAAATGAAGCAGAACATGAACACTCAAAAAAGATTAGAATAATAATTAAAGAAACAAGCATCAAAGTTAATCAAACTCACAATGATTGTCCTTATATTGCTGGGTTCAATAACATAAAATAGGGGGTATAATGCTTGGTCACATTTAAGCAAGAAAATCTAAAATATTTCAAAAGCATCTAGCAAAATTCATTTTAATCCATCAAGGAATACTATCCTGTTGCTAAATATTCATCATACATGTCAATATTTTGACTAAACCTCAACTAACTTGGTATATTTCTGTTTCTAAAGATGCTACAGGTCTTGACACTTGCACTTTACCCCTTTTTTCTGATCCTTTGACCACCAGTATTCAAGAGTCCACGGGTTCTAGACTAATCTGGGGCAAGATTACTGAGAGCCATTACAAGGTCAGACCTCTTTCAATGGGAATTTTTTGCATCACAAGGATTTGAACGTGAATCACTTGCTTAAGCGGCCCTAAACCTCTACCGCCAACCAACCGCCGTTGGTACTTGCATCTTTCCTTTATATTTTATAAGCAGCTTTGACTTTAGGTATGCCAAAATTGATTTAGTTCTTGATCACCACTTGGTTATTAGCTAGAATGATTACAACCATTTGTAAATTATATAAAATAGTTAAAACTCATAAAATCACAGTAACTATTTAGATTTATTTATTTTTACAAACAAGGCAAACTCAATCTGAAACTAGAAAAGTCCCAATGTCCTTGGAGCTAAGATATAGCCAGAACTAGCAAACGCTGAAGCCCAACATCAACAGAGGCCAGCAAAATTGACTTAACAGGCAGAGAACTGATGTTTTGATGTGCGTCCCACATAATCTCAAGTACTACCAACAAAATGCCACATGTATTTACCATCATATCATTTAGATAGCTGCCAAAGGTCCCAACCATCCCAGCCAAAAAGTGGAGTCAGATATGGTTCTAAACATACTGAAAATATATATGCAATAAGACACAATATGCATATGAGCACGGCTTGGATTTTAAAATAAGATATGATGCTGTTTTTCCTATCAAGGATCAGAATATAATCTAAGATCACTTAATTCTTTAATGATTCACAATCAAATTTGTTTTAAGTGTTACTATAGTTCCACTAAGGTTAACCTGAATGCACATATAATTACTTTAAATCATATGAATAGCTTACAACTTATATTTCCTCTAGTTATTTAACCTTATTATTACAGAAAATACTACAGATCAAGTTAGCCAAATAAAGGACGCATAAAAGTCAAGCTCATAGGCCCTGAGCTTAGAAAACATCTACCTTTTGTTCTGCAAAGCATTCAGCTGGAGAACTACTTCCTCTACTGATTTGACACCTTGACCACGGACATCAAGTTTGTATTCCAAATCCTCAATTTGTTCCTCCAGAGACTTCCTATCACCCAAAAACTTTTCAAATGTCTCAACTGGCTGCAACAAACCTTCAACTGCATCTTTCTCAGCCTTAACTTGAGCAAGAACCACAACAAGCTACAAAATAAGCACCATGCAAGTATATGACAAGTATTCATCAGATGAAAATATAAACAATACGACAACAAAGGAAACTCCAAAAGGATGATATCACATTGAATTGGTGACAATGAGGCTTAAACAACAATCAATAGAATGTAGGTACTAAAAACAAGATGGTTTTGACCTCCCACATACATTTGAAACAAGAATAACCTATATTTTCTGTCTATAAAGAAATACCATGGAAGTTCCTTCTATACAAAAAGCATTCGCTCTAACATACTAGAAAACATGAAAACACTGAATTTTGCTTAAAACTAAAACTCAATACTGTCTTCCTTCTTCCTTATCAATTTACACACAGATTATTTCCCTCAGAGCAAGAAGTTTCTATACCAGGACATCTTATGACTTAGTAACTCCGCTCTATCATATTACATAATTCACAACTATGACCACCCAAAAATAACTCAAAACTAAACCATGCATGACAACAAAAAGGCCACACCATAAACGTTTATATGAAGTGTTTTGTATGTTTAAACCAGACAAAAAAGTTAAGTGTTAATTTAAAGTCAATTAATTAAAAAGCGGCAATTGACCTTCTTAAATCAAGATGAGGTTCTCACAGTTACACTAGTACAAAATTTATGGATGAGAGTTCGCTAATTATGTTTTAGCTGAATATGGAATGAGAATGAGATTGACCAACCATTTTCCAAATTTTCCGGTGCAGCTTATTCTGATTTATGAGATGTTCAGGTCTCATTGTCACACACAAAATCTACATGTCTAGCAACGCAGGCAAGCGATAAACAATCCAGACCTAAATTTAAAAATATCAACAATAAATTGGGCAAGGTTCAGAGAGAAGCAATTGAGAAGATTTCATTTATTTTCTAATAAATATACTTCCATAAACTGCTCTAATAACAATGGTTCTAGGTTTATTACATTAAAAATATTTTATCAATTTTGTGTAAATACCAATCTAAGATTGCAGAATAACAACAAATACTCATAAGTGTATGCTAACTCCTAATGATGATTGAAAAACATATAAAGTTTGTTCGGTCCAAACATGTGGTAAGAAAGTCGTGAAATTTTGGTAGTCAAAATGCATCACAAAACCGGTTTTACGACGTCATAAGGAGCCTTCATTTTCTAAAAACTTGGAAATGCAAACTTGCAAAGCAAAATGAAAAGGTAATGCATAAAAATATAAGCCAAGTAAAAGCTAGACATTCCCTACATCATCCAATGCCTGGGACTTTTCGTTTAGGTCTTCCATCAGTTGGTTCAAACTTTTCTCTGCAAAAGGTATGGCTTCTTTTCCTAGCTTTACAGACTCCTCATAAACCATTCGAAGTTTGTCCAATTGGTGAAATTGTGACTCAGAATTTGATGACTCCTCAGCTAATTTTTTCATATGTTCTGCAGAGCTTGAGCTTTTCACTCTTTGCTGATTACAGAAAACAATAATATCAATATAAAATTCAAAAAAGAGATCATAGGGATCAAGCATGAAAATAATTCAGTCCAAAAAGAACTCAAGAAACACCAAACTACCTTCTTAACAAACTCATCTTCCTCTTCAGGGGAGAAAGCACGTTCACAGCAGGGACAAATATGATGTGCCCGTGCAACTCTTTCAAAAGGTTCAAACATTTGCCGCATTCCATCCGCAATGTTGTATTTGCTGCATTGAAAATAAGGTTCAGCATTTGCAAATTTCAATCAAAACCCAAAAAATGAACCGCAATCTCAGATCAGAATTCAATTATTTCAACCTTTTTTGCACATCTTTTTTCCCCATAGCCTCAACCAGAACATCAGGAAAAGATTCAATATCACAAGCAACTGAGACCAGCGACTGGAGTTTCAAGTCAAGGAATCTTCTCTTTGCTGCAACATAGAAACACCAAGAAATTCATCTCTAGATTAGGCAAAATGATAGGATACATACAAAAAAACATGTCATTATAATTGATAATAAACGATAAGTAAAAAAAATTGACAAATAAGGATGATGCACCAGTCCTGAAACTCATATGCTTTGGAAAATCAAAATTAACAAATTGAAGTTATCAGAAGGATGATCGATATAGAAAATATTAGTATAGTTTACCTTGACACAACCATTATGTAAGTTTTGGAATTGATGACAAATTAATGACAAATTAACAACAATAAAACTAATTCTTTAGTGAGACATAACAAAATACAAGACATAGCAGAATGATGTGATTTGTGTTGATGTACAAGAGAAGAAACAATATATGGCAAAAAGAATTCAAGTTCAAGGTATCCAGTCATTATTTGTCTCATATGAATTGGACTCCTGTTTATAGTCGAACCAGGTTGAAGAATTTTCTGAAACAAGAAATGCAGAACAAGTTCTATATTAATTTGCCAACCTCTGATAATTTGAAACAATAATCATTGATTTGAGTGCCTTAAATTCCAGAAGCTGATAAATTGTGTTATGCAGAATAAATGCATAAAAAAGCAGTGGGTGGTTCCACTTTTGGGATGACTGTTCATGCAATCATAAAATGGGGAAACCAACAAATAAATCATACATTTTCAGAAAAGAAAACGTGTAAATAAAAGATCCAAATACAGGAATAAAAGTTCGTTAGAGCTTAAAATGGACCACTAAATGCTTCAATTACCGTCCTTATCTTTTTGAAGCTTAGACAAGTGGCTCTCAGCATCTTCTATTTTCATCTGCACCAGCTTCACTTCTTTTTCTGCTTCAAGGCATTTTGAGTTCAAATCATCATGCTCTTTGGCAACAGACCTGAACTAGTAGAAAGTACACAACATTGCCTTGTTAAAGTGAAGCATAATACAGTAGAAAGTCATGAAAAATACATTATGTAGTAAGTTTACATAATATGCACTTCACAAATGGCATATAAGGGAGTGTTTGTAGTAAGGATATGGATCTCTGATATCACAAAACCCAGGCATCAACCCAGTCCACTGTTTCATTGCCCAGATAAGGCTTTTGGTTAAAGATTACAGAATCTTACTTTTGGCATCAATCAAAATCCCACATTTACAAACCTTTTGCATATTCAAATACCTCCAACCAAACACCCATTAATGCACATCACTATCCATCTCACACACACAACTATAGTACAGAAACCAAAAAACATACATGCATGTTCTTTTCTGACAATTGGATGTAGCCATGTGC